>NC_079204.1:44114802-44414802 GCF_026745355.1 Beta vulgaris subsp. vulgaris | reverse complement strand
AACTTAATTAACCAATGAACATATTCTTAGAGAGTACACATCATCCGACCCAATACAAGTACTTCTTGTTCAAAATATAGCAATTATATTCGGACACAAAGAGCAAATTGAAAAAAAATGAAAAAAAGGCAAAAAAAAAAAATTGTTGAGAGAAAAGAAGAAAAGTTCAACTAATATTATGACAAGACAAAATGACTATTAATGTTGTTTCTGTCTAGAAATTAAGGATGCTAATGTATGTTGAGTAGGAGTGAGCCCCAAAAGCGTTGACCTGAGCTGATTGTTCGTACACCAGAATCCTGCAAACCAAAGTTAGACTACCCGGGGGGTTGTTCCGGGATTGCCCCTCCAATGCTCAAGTTAGTGGATGATCGAGGTAGAGAGAGAAAGTCTAGATAGAGATGCTCTGGTTTGTTAGGTGAGAATTTAATACCTCTTCATTGACAGGTTGGGGGTATTTATAGTGTTGGGAATCCCTAGACAAGAAGCATTGGTTGAATGAGCTTTCTTGGGATTAATGGGCATGTTGCCTTTTCAGACATTGACTCTTTCAGCCCTTTGGTGGATCCTCAAACCTTTGATTAGGTCAACTTGGTGGTGGGACCCACTGCTGCCACCTGTCCACAGTTCTTTGGAGGTTTGTTGTGCTCTAATTGGACTACTGGCCAATTGTGCCCAAACTATTAGCCCCACGCCAGCGATGGGGGATCATGACGATCCGACCGGATGGCTCCCGTTCGTTGCAGAATGATAGCACCGACCGGGTTGCTTTCGTTTGGTTAGCGAGAGAGATATGCCGACCGGGGTCCCTCCACATAAAGGGGGGAAGCATCGTGGTCCGAGTGACTCCCAAGGGGGAGGAGTACCAACCAGGTCGCTCCAAGTTTGAATAGGAGAGGCCGAGTGGGTCGTTCCTTATGGGGAGAAGCACCTCCCAAGTGACTCCCCAAGAGTCCGAGTGACTTCATCGGGTGGAGGAGCGTCAACCGGATGACCGAGTCGTATTAATCGGGACTTAGCCCTTCCCGAATATGTGAAGAAGCGACTCGGCTTTTAAAAGAAGGGGGGGCCGTCGGCTGAGTAGGTCGGAGGTTACTCGGATATGAGGCTAATGAGCCCCAAGCTGTCCGAGTGGGTACCTTCTAGTACTTAGCTGTATTTGGCTAAGTATAGGTGAGATGGACGCCACTCGGATGAGGGGCTAATTAATGACCCCCAAGCTATCCGAGACTCCGAGTGGGTACCTTCTAGTTTTACACTAGTGGAAAAAACCTTATATGTCACTTAGTAACATATGCGGTTTTTGTAAAACCGCATCTGAAAATCAACATTAAAAAATGGAAGGGAAAGTTGGGAGTACAATCTGATGCGGTCCACAGTGGACCGCATCAGATTAAATAAACCGATGCGATTTTTTAGAATCTGATGCGGTTTGTGGACCGCATCAAATTTTTGTTACTTTTTTCGCTCAATTTGTCCCAGCACTCCCCTTTTGGCCCAGCACGCTAAATTTGGCCCAGTTGTTATTTTTTCGCTCAAAGATAAAGTAAACCACACCTTAATTACCTCTTTTGGCCCAGCACTCCCCTCCTAACCCTAAAACTCTCCTGTACTCCTGACCCAAACTCTCTCTCCTCCCTCATAGCCCTAATCTCCCTCCTCTCCACTCTCTTTCCTCTCTACTCCTCCCTCACACAGCCGTCAGATCCCTCTTTTCTCCTCTCTCCTCTTTTCTCTCTACTATCATGCAAGAGAGATCCAAAAACCCACATAGCACAATAAACGAAAACGAAGAAACGATGAAACCAAGAACGAAGAAATTGAAGAACGGAGAACGAAGAAAATGAAGAACGAAAATGAGAACGAAGAAACGAAAAGCGAAAATGGGGAATGAAGAAATCAAGAGACGAAGAGTCGAAGATATGTACACAAGAAATTGGTTTTTTTTTTTTTTTTTCCGTTTTTTCATTTTTTTACCAGATTTTTTCGTTTTATTTGGGATTTAGTTTTTGGATCTAGTTTTGGATGTAGGTTTTATTTTGGTTTTTTGGGCTGCCATATTCGTGTCGATTTTTTTTTGGCTTCCATTTTCTTATAATTTTTTGCTCTTTATTTTCGTTTTTTCGCTCTTAATTTTTCGCTTTTTCGTTCTTAATTTTTGCTTTTTCGCTCTTAATTTTCGCTTTATTTTGTTAATTATGTATATATGTTAATTTGTTATTTTTGTATATTTGTATAATTTTCTGTATTTATGTTGAAATGTTGTTTCTATGTATTTATGTTTAGTTTTCTATGTATAATGTTTAGTTTTTATATAATTTTGTATATATGTAGCTAATTTTCTGTAGTGTTTTTGTTCCTAGAATTAGGAACTAACAATGTGTCTGCCTCATATTTGTCCTTGCAGTCTTAAATTGTAGAATACCCTTTTTTGTATCATGTTTGGACATATTTCCAGAATTCTGGTACAATGAGAAGGTTTTCTTATCCAAAAAAAAAGAAGCTAAATTTTGGTACAATTTTGGATTGTTTCTTATATATATATATATATATATATATATATATATTATATATATATTATATATAATATATATATATATATATATATATATATTGTTTTTGTGTATATATGTAGCTAATAATGGATTGTTTCCAAGTAGAATATTTATAATTTTGGACGTGGCGTAGTGCAGACCTGCAGCTTGCAGGTCTCCACTTTTTTTAGACATCAATTTACACATTCTGATGCGGTTCTCATGGAAAACCGCATCAGTAAATTATTTATTGATGCGATTTTACCTTGAAACCGCATAAGTTAATATGATTACCGGGTGTAAAATCGCATCATTGAATTATTTAGTGATGCAGTTTTGGACCGAATCTGTAAATATTTTGGATCTGCTGCAAGCCTACCCGATGCAGATCAAAACCGCATCAGTAAGTCTGGTTTTGACCGCATCAAATAGACTCTTATCCGCTAGTGTTAGTCATATTTGGTTGAATATAGGTGAGATGGACGCCACTCGAATGAGGGGCTAATGAGCCCCAAGCTGTTTGAGTGGGTACCTTCTAATACTTAGCCATATTTGACTAAGTATAGGTGAGATGCACGCCACTCGGATGAGGGGCTAATGGGCCCCAAGCTATACCAGTGGGTACCTTCTAATACTTAGTCATATTTGGCTAAGTATAGGTGAGATGGACACCACTTGGATGAGGGGATAATGAGCCCCAAGCTGTTCGAGTGGGTACCTTAGAATACTTAGCCATATTTGGCTAATGATAGGTGAGATGGACGCCACTCGAATGAGGGGGTAATGAGCCCTAAGCTGTCCGAGTGTGTGCCTTTTAGTACTTAGCCATATTTGGCTAAGTATAAGTGAGATGGACGCCACTCGGATGAGGGGCTAATGAGCCCCAAGCTGTCCGAGTGGGTACCTTCTAGTACTTAGCCATATTTTTCTAAGTATAGGTGAGATGGACACCATTTGGATGAGGGGCTAATAAGCCCCAATTAAGCTATCTGAGTGGGTATACCTTCTAGTAGTACTTAGCCATATTTGGCTAAGTATAGGTGGCGGTTATTCTGTCCGAGTGGGTATACCGACTCTAAATGTCACATGGAAGGCATGCATACTTGGGATTTTAGGGTCCTTTTTGAGAGCTAAGCTAGTTGCGCCTGTTGGAGGATTTTGACATTTCAACTTATCTAGATTAATGCTTTTGGACCAAATAGGCCCACTTAGGCCGCTTAATAAGGGTCCGTTAAAGGAAGCGGGGAGGTTTGCGTAGCGCGTTTCACGAGGTGCGCCTATATATACAGGAGATGAGAGAGATTTCAGAGTAATTTCCTCATTCTTTCTCTAAAAATTTCTCCAACTTCTCTCTACTTTCTGAAGCCAAGTTCCCCAGTTTTTCTCGTCCGACTAGGTACACTCTTGACTTGTTTTAAGTTTTTCTTTTATATTTCTTTCAAATAACCTCGGCCGACTCCTTTGTCCATAAAATAATGGGAGATTCGTCCGAGTCCGTGACACCCCTGACCTCGCCTCCCTACAAATTGTCCAAGGAGGTGAGAGGGATGGGAATAACGTTGGCGTCAACTTTAATAAGTTGCCCCGACCCCCCCGGCCATTCCCGATGCCTTATTGCTTCCGAGTCCGTCATCGTCAGTGGAGGAGGAGGCCGAGGGCGTCGTTCCCTTGCCCTGGGAAGTGTCCTTAGCCTTTCTCTCCTCTAAAAGTTATTTAGACCAGTACATTTCTAATGGTGTAGTTAGGGTTGCGATGTCTGGCGACGAAGAAGAGACTTCCACCGCAGGCCGACTGGAGTACTCATATATTGATCCGAAGGGGGGCCTTGGCTCAAAGTTCCCTCTCCCTTCCTTGATTAAAGCCCTATTGGATGACCCCGGGGTCAAGCGTCCAGGTTCCAGATAAGGGATCTTTTTCACTTGGTCCGACCGGAGGCCATTCAAAAAGTCCTGACACCTTCTCCTGATTGCACGACCGTCTACTACAAGGCGATGGAGATGGGGCTCCGATTCTCGCTGACCCCCTTTATCAAGGAGCTTCTAAACGCATACAATTTGACCCTTAGCTAGATTTCCCGGAACTCTTGGGAGGATAATAGCGGTCCAGGTTCTTTGTGAGATGCTCAGCGTTCCGACCAACCCTCACACTTTGGAGGAATATGTACAAACTGGTTGAGATGATGGCGGGGGAAAATGACGTGGGTTGGTGGTGCTTCTAAATCCGATAGGGGTATCAGACGGTGTTCGACCTTCCCTCTATCAAAAGGGCTTTAGGAGGGAATTTGCCTTTGTATTTTTTGGGAGATACTGGGAGGTCCCATGCGGCCTGATACAGAGCCGAACTTTAGGTTAAACTTTTGAGTCCCCTAACTCTCTAAGGAGGAGGGGGTTGTAGCGTGTTATATGCAGACGGAATCTAAGATATTCCGAGGAGGGGAGATTTTTGTAGCGAGCAACTGGCTCCCCAGCTCTCGTTTGTTCAAGAATGAACATCACCTATCTGCTATGGGACTGAGTCAGACCTTCCCCAAGGGTAATTGGCCGAGGGGGTCTATGGTTGAAACTGATGTTTTTCTTATGATAAAAACTAACTCTTCTTTTTTTTTTTTCGGCTTCTTCTCGAGCGTAATTAATTGAATCCGACCCTGATATGGCGGATAAGCTCAGTAACGTGGCGATGAGAGAGGCTCAGATTAGGGTTGAGTTGAAGGAGAAGTCCATGGGGGTACCTCGACCTCCCAAGGTCAGTCCTTTATACTTTGTTCACTTGATAACTTATTTTGATTCCGACTAGCATTTGGTTTCATTTAATATAGGACCCTGCCAAGCCCAAGGCCTCCAAGAAGAGGAAAGAGAGAGAGGCTGATAAGGTTGCTCATACCGAGAAGGCGATCGCCAAGGCCCATGCTGAACGAGAGAAGGCGAAAAGCGCAAAATCAGTTGAAGTAAACAACCCGTTTTCTCGAGACGGAGGGCCCCCTCAGCTGACCGAGGGAGGCATCCTCTCTTTCCACTTTTCTGACTTCCGGCTGACTGTGAGTCCTCAATACACCCCCTCACCCCTCCTCTTGGCCATCCGAGTGGGGAACCAGATGAGGTTATTGCGACATTGGCGAAGCCCTTTTCAGAGCTTAATCGCCATGAGAAGGATGCCCAGCGGACCACTGCGATCGACTACATACCTTTGTTCCTCGGTTGACCAAGAGTATATCAACAAAACTTAGGGGGATAATGAGATGAATGAGCTATTCCGCTTGTGGGTCGAGATATTTTTCACTTCACTTGACTGCCTTGTTTCCTTTCTATTGGTTGCCTAACAGGCTAACAATCTCTTGTTTCTTTTCGCAATTCTCCGCTGGGCTAGCCAACGTCGCTCGGAATAGGGTGCAACTGGATGAGGATGTTGAAGATATGCGGGAGAAGGGGAAGACCCATTTTTTGACCTTCGGGACGCTCAAGAGGGCTACAAGATCGTCGATTCTAAACTCGAGGATGCCGAACGGGCCATTAGAAATGATCAGAAGGGCTTTCGTGAGGAACGGGGGAAGTGGGCGAAAGAGAAGGCCGATCTCGTTGCTCCTCGGGAGGTGGCCGTTATTGCCAAGCTTGCTGCTGAGACAAGAATGACAGCTATTGAGCAGAGGGTTGTTGAGGTCTTGGTTCTCTTGGTCGAGAACTAGAAGCTCGCTAAGACGGGGGAACAATGGTTCTTCGACTGGCAACGATCCGAGGCATGTGAGGCCTTTGCGAACGAGGTGGGCAGTAAGGCGTAAAAGACGGGGGAGGACGACTCCTTAAATTTTATGAAAAAGGCGTTGGCTGATTCCCACCCCGACCTGCCCTAGACTAATGATTAGTCCAAGTACAAAGCCCTGACTGATGCTGAAGATGTCGCCCTCCTGGCCGAGCTAGGTATGGATGAGGTTGACGAGGAGGAGTCCGAGCAGGTTGGAGAGGGTACCAACCCGGCAGATGTTGGTTGCTCTGAGGAGCTCGTTGGTAGCACTATCGATGTTGTTGAGCCTCCTCCTACCTCCTAGGCTCTTGTATTTAGGCCTTTTGTATTTTTTCTGTTTGGCTCTTGGTAGTACCGGTCCTTGTTTTATAATGTTGAATATATGAAATGGAATCGAACTTTATGCAACCTTCACTTGTTTACCATTTGCAATATCATTTTTTTGCTTTTTTGAGCGTTCGAGCGACGCCTATGATTGTTTTGAGTAACTTTGTCTAACCAACTGGTTAAGTTGTTGAGTAACTTTGATTAGATTGTTATATTTTCTTCTGATTGGCTAAGTCATGTTCTGTTCTGTTGACTTGTGAAGTCATGTTGACTGGTTAAGTCTTTAGATTGATTTACTGGTTAAGTCGTGTTTTTTACAAGAGTGTTTGACCTTCAAATATGCCGAAGATATTGTGTTGTCTACGCTATATTACAGATGCCCCTATTGCAATTGATAAACATTAGACGTAGAACTTTTTGAGGTGTCGGCGTTCCAAGGGCGGGCCAGGGGTACTCTTATAGTGGATTACAGTCGGAACGTGTCAGGCTCAATGACTTCCATCACCTTGTAAGGACCATCCTAGTTTTCACCCAGCTTTCCTTTCAAGTGTGAGAGCCCTGTTGCTTCAACTTTTCGAACTACCTAGTCGCCAAGTTGGATTGGCCTAGCCTTCACTAGGTGATTGAATTGCCGAATGACTCTTTGCTTGTATCGAATGAATGTTAATAAAGCATTACCCTGGTTTCGGGTAGCAAGGCCAAGTTGATGGGATTTCCTTCTTCATTTTTCTCGAACTCATAGAAGGTCATGCGGGGGAGGGTATGCCAACCTCCACTAGGAGCACTGCTTCGCTTTCATATACTTGGCCGAATGGGGACTATCTTGTAGCCTCTTTCATGGCAGTTAGGGACGACTAGAGTACTCCAGGCTCCTTTTGTGGCTTCTAAGGATTTTTTTAATGCCTTTGAGGGATATCTTGTTAGCTGACTCGGTTTGTCCATTCGTTTGCGCCCTTGACACGGTCGAGAACTTGGTTTGTATTCCAAACCGGGCACAATAGTCCCGAGTAGGGCCACTGTTGAATTGTCGCCCATTATCTAAAACTAAAGCCCTCAATGCTTCAAATTTGGTGATTATGTTTCTCCATATGAATGTTTGAACTTGCTTGTCTGTTATTAAGGCAAGTGGCTCGGCTTCCGTCCACTTGGTAAAGTAGTCAACTGCAACAATCAAGAACTTAGGTTCATGCCCCATTTATCGAATGATAATACTGCTTGGATGGTAGTGAAGGGAGAGGCTGGAGCTCTAGGGATGTTGGAGTGCATCTGGCTGAGGGACACCTCTTGACCAGCTCTTGGGCGTCTAACTTGAGTGTAGGCCAGTAATAACTAGCGTTTAGTACCTTTCCAACTATGGTTCTTCCTACTTGATGAATACCGGAAACCCCTTAGTGAATTTCCCTTAGGATGTAGTCTCCTTCCTCGGGGATCACACATTTGAGGAGAAGGTAAGTGAAAGACTTTTTGTAGAGGTGGTCCTCGTGTCACAAGAACCAACCTAACTTGTTCTTGATTCGCTCGACCTCTGTACGGTCTTCGGGTAATAGTCCATCCCTCAAACATTCGACTACATCTTTCATCAAAGTGGACGTTCGGTTTAACACCAATTGTTCCTTAGCATTTATGCTTGGCTGATGCAGTAATTCCCATATGATGGTCCGGGGAGCTGACCCTTCTGCTGAGCTGGCCATCCGAGCCAAGGCATCGGCTTGTTGATTATGCGACTGGGGTATATGGTTGATGTTGGTGTTGGATAGCTTTTTTGATGATCTATTGGATTTGGCCAAGTACATCCTCATGTTGTCTTACTTGGCTTTGTATTCGCCTGAGACATGACCCACTATGAGCTGTGAGTCGGACTTAGCGTTGACTGATCTTGCCCCGGCCAAGATGCAAAGCTGAAGTCTGAGGATGAGGGCTTCGTACTCGGCTTCGTTATTGGACCCTAAGAACTCGATCTTGATGGCATACTCCATCTTTTCTCCGACTGGAGGCTTGATTACCAGATCGTCTCCACTTCTCCCTTGGTGGAGGAGCCATGTACTTGTAGCTCCCAACCTTCATGCTCACCAATCGGGGTTTAGTGGTGCATTCGGTGATGAAATCCGCCAAAGCATGGGCCTTTATTTCCGTCCTTGGCTCGTACTCCAAACCAAAATCAGCGAGTTGGTCAGCCCAATCCGTCATTCGACTGGAATGGTTCTTGCTTTTGATTACCATCCTGAGCGGATATCCGCTGAGGACTTTGATCTAGTGAGCTTGGAAGTATGGTTTGAGTTTTCGACTGACCATTACGAGGCAAAGACTATCTTTTCGACCTCACTGTACTTAGCCTCTGCTCCTCGAAAGGCATGGCTGTTGAAGTAGATCGGGTGCTGCTTTTCTTCTCTCTCGACCACCAACACGGCGCTAAGCGCATATTTCGAAAGGGCCAAATAGATGAACAAAGCTTCCCCCGACAAGGGGATATATGTTTTGGGAGGGTTGATAGGTGTTTTTTGATGGAGGCGAAGGCCTGTTCAGCTTCGTCGTCCCAAGTGAACTCATTTCTTTTTAAAGCTTTGAAAAAGAATAAGCTCTTTGTTGTAGCCTAAAAAATCAACGGCTCTAGTACTGACACGTGGCCTCATCTGCGCCCTACATGTGGCATATATGCAGGGGAATAAAAGTACAAAAGGGCCTGAAGGTGGCAGGCCTAAAAGTACGTTTCTCTGAAAGCGTACTAAAAAGACCTTCCTCTGGCCCCAAAAATTGTACTTAGGCCCAGTAAGTATGATTTACACCTTTATATGAAAGTGAGGTGTACTGACCAATCAACAGCTGCCACGTGTCCCACAACTTTGATTAGCCAATCAGATGCTCCCAAATTAGGGTGACATCAAGGCACAGCAGTTATTCCAAACAGTATAAATAGTCCTTGATTTCAGGGTGAAAGGTACGTTTTTCAGAGGATAGTACTGTTACTCTGTCATAAATTCTTCTCTCTCTCTCTCTACTTTCTCTCTCTAAAAGTTCCTTTACATCCCTGATATCTGACTTAAGCATCGGAGGGGGAAATACCACCCAAACCTCCAGGGTGGGTCCCTTTTTTGCAGGTTGCTGGTCAGGAGTTTGCTTCGGGATTTGAACCAATCATTGTTGCACAAGTCTCCAGTTCTTAGAACCCATCTTTGGGAGTTGTGATATAAATTGCTAGTTTTGCACTACATAACATTTAACATTTGGAGAAAAAGATGCGGCCAGGACGCTTTTTGTGAAATTTTTGGTAGTACGAGACTTGACAGCTTATAACGTCATTCTCGGGCGACCTACCTTAAATCACATCAAGGCCGTCATTGTGACCCACTTAATGCTGATGAAGTTTGAATGTGATGGTGGGAAGATTGGATCTCTTTATGGAGACCAGCAAGCTGCCAGAGAATGCTATCTCACCACACTCAAACCATCATCTTGGAAGGAAAAGCAGAGTGTCCAAGGGCACAAGGAGATGATTCGGCCAAAAAAGTTAAAGGCCAGATTGGTGAGCTTAAGGAGGAAATTGAGAAGGTTCAGGAGTCGCCTCTTCCTGAAGCAATCCGTCCATGCTTTTGCCTAGCAAGAAGAGAAAGTGTTTGGCTATTAAGGAAGAAAAGCATTCATCTGAGATAATGGCTATAATGAGTCTGGGACTAGAACGTCCAGAGCCTGTGGAAAGTCCAGTAGAGATTTGCTTGAATCCAGAGCGTCCGGAAAGGACATTGAAAATTGGATCAGTTTTGAGATCGGAAATTCAGGACGCCTTAGTTGCGTTGCTGCGAGAATTTGAAGATGTGTTTGCCTATGCTGTAGAAGAGATGCCTGGGATAGACCCTGAGGTGGCCGTCCATAAGCTCAACATTGAGCCGGGGCAAAAGCCTATTCGGCAGAAGAAGAGGCATCTGGGGCCGGCCAGAAATAAGGCCGTTGATGAGGAAGTTCAAAAGCTGCTTAAATCTAAATTCATCCGGGAAACATACTACCCAGATTGGGTAGCAAATGTTGTGATGGTTCCAAAGCCGAATGGCACTTGGAGGATGTGTGTTGATTATACAGATTTGAACAAGGCTTGTCCTAAGGACAGCTTCCCGTTGCCAAAAATAGATCGTCTGGTTGATTCTACGGCCGGCCATGCCCTGCTGAGCTTTATGGATGCCTACTCTGGCTTCCATCAGATTCCTATGTGGCCGGATGATCAAGATAAGACTTCCTTCGTTACTGAGAAAGGGCTGTATGGATGGCTCAGGATGCCTTTCGGCCTAAGAAATGCTCCGGCTACATTTCAGAGGCTCATTAATACAGTATTTCAGCCGCAGCTCGGCCGAAATATGGAAGCTTATATAGACGACATGATCGTCAAGAGTAAAGAGGAGAAAGATCATCTGGACGATCTGAGGGAAACCTTCCTCACCTTGAGAAAATTCAAGTTGAAGCTTAATCCGCAAAAATGTGTGTTCGGCGTAGTTGCTGGGAAATTTCTGGGATTTTTGGTTGATCAGAGAGGGATTGAGGCAAATCCCGACAAAATTCAGGCTATTATGAATATGTCTTCGCCGTCCAAAGTCAAAGAAGTTCAGAGGTTGACGGGCTGTTTGGCTGCTCTTGGACGGTTTCTCTCAAAATCAGGAGACAAATGTCACCATTTCTTTGCTACTATCAAAAAGAATGCCAAGTTTGAGTGGTCGGAAGAAGCTGAGTTGGCACTTCAGCAAGTCAAAGACCATCTTCGGCAGCTGCCTAGGTTGATCAGTCCGGCCGAAGGTGAAAAGTTGTATGTATACCTGGCTGTATCACCTTTCGCAGTCAGTGCAGTCCTCTTGGCTGAAAGAGACGCGGTACAAATACCCGTCTATTTTGTGAGCCATGTGCTGAAAGATGCTGAGAACAGATATTCCACCATCGAGAAATTCGGCCTGGCCTTGTTGATGGCTAGCCGGAAGTTAAGACCTTACTTCTTAGCTCACAGCATCCTTGTATATACAGATCAGCCACTTAGCAAGTGTTGCATAAGATGGATGCCTCTGGCCGAATGTTAAAATGGGCTGTTGAGCTGAATATGTTTGATTTAACATTTGAGCCTAGAAAGGCAATCAAGGGCCAAGCTTTGGCTGATTTCATCGTAGAGCTTACTCGGCCTACGATAGAAAGCGTCCAGGATCCAGCAGCAGGAAGGCGTCATTGGACCCTTATGGTGGACGGATCCTCAACTGCCAACGGATGTGGGGCAGGAATCATTTTTCAATCTCCAGAAGGGGATAAGTTTGAATATGCTATGAAATTCAAGTTCCAGGCGTCCAATAACGAAGCAGAGTATGAAGCTCTCTTAGCCGGCATAAAAATGTGTAAAGCGGCTGGGGCCTTGGAAATCGAAGCTAAAACTGACTCTCTGCTGGTTGTCAGTCAGGTCAATGGTGAGTTTGAATGCAAGGAAGCGTCCATGAGCAAGTATATGAATTTGGTCAAGGACGAGATCAAGTCTTTAAAGAGGTTCGTCCTAGATCAGGTGCCCAGATCAGAAAACCATCAAGCTGATGCCCTCTCTAAACTGGCCAGCTCGGCCGAAGGTGACGTTCCTAGAACAGTCTTTTGGGAGGTGAAGGCGGCCAAGAGCATTGAGGCCGGAGAAGTGCTGTTTCTCAGCCGAGATGATGAGTGGATGAGTCCAATCATTGAGTTCAAGAAAACCGGCCGTCTGCCTCTTGATCCCATTAAGGCCAAGTATGTGAGAGCTAGGGACAAGTGGTTTGAATTATGGAATGAGACCTTATACAAAAAATCCTATAATCGCCTCTTCTCAAGTGCATCAGCCGAAAGGAAGGTCTGGACGTTTTGAAGGAGTTGCATGAGGGAGCTTGTGCTTCTCACATTGGAGGAAGAGCTTTGGCAGAAAGGGCTCTCAGGACGGGCTACTTTTGGCCGTCCTTAAAAGAAGATGCACTCCTCTATGCCAAGAAGTGTGATAGTTGCCAAAGCATGGTAATATCCTCAAAAGCCGTCCAATTTCTTGACGCCCATTCTCTTTCCTCTTCCCTTTGCTAAATGGGGGATGGATATTCTTGGGCCTTTTCCTATTGCTGCCGGCCAGAAGAAATTTGTAATAGTAGCTGTAGACTACTTTACAAAATGGGTTGAGGCTGAAGCATTAAGGAGGTATCACCACCAATGATGTCAAAGGGTTCATCTGGAAGAACTTAATTACAAGGTTTGGCATGCCCCAGTCGATCGTCTTTGATAATGGGCCACAATTTGAAACACCCAAGCTTCGTCAATGGTTGGCCGACCAAGCAATTAAAGCTCACTTTGCAGCAGTAGCTCATCCACAGGCTAATGGGCAAGTGGAGGCTTTAACAAGATCCTTTCGGCCGGAATAAAAAAGAAGTTAGACAATGCAAAGGGGCTTTGGGTAGAAGAATTGCAGCTGGTCTTATGGTCAATTAGGACGACGGCCAAGAATTCCACAGGAGAGACTCCCTTTATGATGGTTTATGGCTCTGAGGCTGTCCTTCCTATTGAAGTTGAGGAACCCACCTTAAGAGTAATGATGTACTCAGAAGATGCTAACTGGGCAGCTCTTAGGACGGCTTTGGACTTAGTTCCTGAAGTCAGGGGCAATGCTCTGCTGAGGATGCAACTATATAAGTTAAGAATGGCAAGAGACTTCAACAAAAGGTTGCTAGACGTCCTTAAAGATGGGAGATCTCGTCCTAAGAAAAATGGAAGCGGTCGGCCGAGCCAAAGAGTTAGGCAAGCTTACTCCTAACTGGGAAGGACCCTTATAAGATAATCGAAGTCGTTCAGAATGGTACCTTTCGTCTTGAAGGATTGGACGGACGTCCATTTCCTAGGACGTGGAATTCTGACACTTTGAAGAAATACTTTGTTTAGAGCATCAGCTAAATTGTAATCTTTTCCTAATGCATTACAATGAAAAAGTAGAATGTAGACATGTACCTTGACTATCCGTCAAGCAAACTTCATATAATACAATTCTACTTCTCTATGACTTTGTTTTAATTGTTTGCTTAAGTTACATACTAACGTCAAAAGCTAACTAATTTTACAAAGCAAAAAGACAATGCACCTTTCATTAGGAGTTCGGCTGAACATGTTATCATTCTTAAACGGATAAAGCATGTCAGATTTGGCCGGTTGTTTACTTAAAGAGTTAAACATCTCCTGAACAAGGTCGGCTGGAAATAAGACGCCTTAGTAAAGGTATCTTACTGTCCGTCCAAAAGCCACAAAACTTCGAAATAACAACCTTAGTAAAGGAACAAGTTATTTCATGATGGACGAGTTTTTCAAAAGAATCAGTTCGTCCAACTATCATTCAGACGAGTTGCTCTCCAAAGAAGCAGCCCGTCAGAATATTAGCTTGGACGAGTTGCTTCTCGCATAAACCACTTGTCCTAGTTTAAAAATTATCTTCTCAACTCCTTCTTGAACAGGAAAAAGTTATAAAAACTCTTCGTCCAAGAAGGGGGGCATATAGGGGCATAATTTATAAACTAACTAAGTCTTTGTCCAAGGACGAACGGAACCCGGGCTCTGGCCGAGCAAACTTCTATACTTGGAAATTTAAAAATTACAAGTATGCTTGAGCATCTGGTTATGAACGTCCAGAAAAGAGCTACTGGGTCAGATCAGAATGATTGACGAGATACTTTTATACTTGGCCTTAATAATAGTAATGGATGAGATCGGCCAAAAGAGTTGATTAGACCAGCCAAATATTATGACGGGTTGTTTTTGTACTTGTAATAGATATGAGGTTGTAAGGTAATATGTCAAAAACAGTAAAGCATAGAACAAGAGAGATTGAAAAAGATAGCTTTTCATAAATGTAAAAAAGATGATTACAACCTAAATTCATCTAAGTACAAAAGGAGGAAAATTACAAATGGCTCACGGCCAAGATACAACAAAGGAACTAAGCGGCAGGAGGATCATTGTCCTCTTCATCCTGGGCCTCAGCATCGTCCTCCCCCTCTTCATCTTCAGAAGATTCTTCAAAAACGGGAGGGTCGGCTCCGGATATAGTCGCCTTATGCAAAGCCTCCTGGAACGCCAGCCGACGAGCATATCTGGGGATATCCTCTTCTTCGGCCATCATGCCAAAAGCTTGCACTGCCCATTCCTTTGAGGTATCTATGACGGTGTTCATAGCCTCTTTGGCGCCAGCAATGGTCTCGGCCACCTCAGTACGAAGGGCTTGGTTCTTGACCTTAAGGACGAGGTTCTCTTGAAAAAATCAGCAGCCATCGTCATGACTGAGTTCCTCTCGTCCGTCAGGACACGTTCCAATGAAGCCCGTTCGTCCAGCATCTCCGTCAACCGAAGAAGGTAGACTTTGATCTGAGACTCTAGCTCGGCAGACCGTTTTTCCAACGCAACCTTGGTCTGCTGATGCAGCACCTCTTGCTGGGCCATAGCAAACTGGGCATGATCAGCAGCCGCCGTCACATCGTGGACGAGCTTCTTATTCTCTTTTCTGAGCTCCTTTGCCCAGTCCTCTGTTATCATGCTGCGAGCAAAAAGCTGAACACATGAAAGGATAAGGCATGTCAGGACGGATGAAAAAAGGAAATAAATGTCAAGTATAAAACATAAGCGTCTAGAAAAAGAAAGACGTACCTCGGCAGCAAGCTGAGACATGTAACCTACATGCCCAGACGATGCTCCCCTTAACCCCTTGATATAAGGTTCGGGAAAGCACTTAAACAGCTCCGTCTTGAGCTTCTCACGATCGGACGAAGACATCTTTCCAAAAGCTGGAGAAGATTCATCGTCAGAGAGGCTAGGGGAGCCGTCAACAGCTGGACCCTTCCCTTTATCTGAAAGGTTAGACTCGTCAGTACACCTGATGGGAATAACCACGGTCTGTTTGTTGGACGGACTCATCGGACGCCCGCCAACCCGTAGTGTTCTAACTACGTTGGAATAGTAAGACTCACCAGAGGAACGGGAAGCCGTCCTATACGCAGCCGGCATCTGGCCTACGAGTTGGGCCACAGGCCCAGAAAAGGCGGACCGTCCACAGCCGTGTCCGGCTGAGAAGATTGTCCAGCATCCTCCAATATGACAACCTCGTCAGGTTGTGAAGGTGTGGGCTGCTCGCAGGACCAGTATAGGCCACGAGGGCCCGGGAGTCAGCTTCAGCCGGCTCTTCTTTGGCCTCCTCCTTGGCCGGTAGCTCGATGACGACCTTGGGAACCGGCCGTGTGGTCTTCCTCTTTTAGCAGTAAAGCCCTTGGCCTTTTTTGAGGGAGGAGCCTCACTGGTGCCGGCCGGCCGTTTCTTTGCTGCGGCTTTCTCGGCCAAAGCTTTAGAAGTTGGGGATTTTTCTGAAAAAGGAAAAGATTAGAATGCACGTCAAGATATCAACCAGGACGAATTGCTCCTCAAATAAGCAACTCGTCCAACACTATTCTAGACGGACTGCCCTCGAAGAGGCAAACGTCCAGGTGTCAACCAGGACGAATTACTCCTCAAATGAGTAACTCGTCCAAAGCTATTCTAGACGGACTGCCCTCGAAGAGGCAAACCGTCAAGATATCAACCAGGACGGGTTGCTATTCAGATGAGTAACTCGTCCTATGCTACTCCAGACGGACTGTCCCCTAAGAGGCAAGCCGTCAAGAAATCAATCTAGACGAGTTGCTTCTTGAGAAGTTAGCTCGTCCTGTGTTTCTCTGGACGAATTGCCCCATGGGTAGACAAGTCGTCCAGGCACCATCTTGACGGGTTACCCTCCAAAGTAGCAGACGGCCAGCAAAAAAAAAAAAAAAAAAAAAAAATGTATACATATACAATAGCTTACCAGAGTGTCGGCCCTCTTTTCGGCACCTGACTTACTGTACTCCTTCCATAGAGTATCCGCAAATCTGGACGAGCTCATGTCTCCAATCCAAGACTTCCTTAGTTTGCTCCTGGCTGAATCTGCAAAAGGGAATAAAACAAGTGTTGGATGAATGATAAGCAAGTCTAGAAATTTTTACTTGGAAGATTCTTAGTTGATATACCTCTGTCCTCGTCCTGCCGTAAGCCGGCAGCGACTAGGAAGTTGTCATGGTAAAACATTTCCTTAAAAGGAATCCAATTGGACGGACCCTTGAAAGAAACATCTTCCATAGTATACTCCGAAACCCGGAAGTACTCCACCATCTCTTCGGCAGAGTTACTCTCCAGTTCCAGGTATGAGGCCATCCGTCCAGTATTTGTGGTTGTCCGGCTAAAATACCGAAGACGGTTTGCCACCGCTTTATTGGGCGCCTGGACAAAGAGGAACTCGCCCTTCCATGAGTGCATCTTGGAAGTCTTATCCCAAGACGTCAAGAATCCTTGACGGTTGCACACGCTCAGCCAGCTTCCTTCAATGGTCCTAGGGACCTTGGCAACGTAGTGAATATGGGTGAAAGCGGCCAGAGAAGGGTCCTTTCCCTTTAAGTTGCAGACGGCCAGAAAGGTAAGGATGTTTTGCCAAGAGTTAGGGGCAAGCTGATTATGTCCTATGCCGTAATACTGAAGAAGTTGGCTGATGAAAGGGTGAAGGGGAAAGCGCAGGCCGGCATCTAATGCCAGCCGATAAACTGCAAAATGGCCGGGAGGAGCACTGAAAATAGTGTCCTCTCGGCCGGGAAGGACAAAGTGGTAGCCAGGCATGGGCATAACCACTGAAAAAGGTCTAAGGTCCGAGCCTAATCGTCCCAGCCATGTGTTATCGGCCAGGATGAACCTAGGGTCAGAAAGGGGACCTAGCCGCCGTCTTATTTCAGACGAAGTGGTTGATGGCTCCTCTGAGCCACTAGCAGGGTCAGAAGAGCTAGCCGTCCTCGGCTCATCTGAGATCGTCCTATGTGTGGACGGGCTTACCTCTGGGGAGCCCCTGATTTCTGGTTCCTCCTCGGCATGTTCAGGAGAAGGAGTTTGGTAGGCAGGACGAGCGCTCTGGGTCTCTCGTTCTCCTTCGGCTGGAATTCACCCAGTGGATTCCTCCCTTTCAGAGCTAGAGGCCGGCATGGTTACCCCTCTTCTGATGCGAGCCGTTTGCTTGACGCGCGCCAGATTACCCTGCACAGGTAAAGACTGGGTCGTCTGACTTTGCCGTCCATGGCTAAAGATAAAGAATGCATGCCCGGCCAAGATAGGACCAACTCTAGAAGATGCCGAGGAAGTTAGGCCCTCTGTTCTAGGGTTAGCACCAACCCTTTGAGCGGCCGAAATTGTTCGAGGAAGAGGACGAATCCATTTTCTTAAAATATGTGTGCAATCAAGGAAAAGAGTTGAGAATATACCTGTAGAAGAAAGTTCGGACGAATGTTGAAGATGACTTGAAATCTCGGACGAGCAAAACAACAATTGCACGAGCTTGGACGGGAGTTGTTCTTCTCTCTAAAAAGTTCAGTAAAAATTTGCAGAGTCTCTCTCTCTAGAAAATTTCTCAGCAAAGTTAAAATGATTCCAGGAGCGACTAAGGCACATATTTATAGAGGGGTGAAAATGACCCCCTCATCCGGTAAAAGTAACCGTTGTTCATAGGAGTTGACCTGTGGAGACCGGCAAAATGGCGCCTCTTTTTTGAAAAAGAGAAGAGCAGTTCCAGGTCGGTTAAAAGAGGAAGATTAACCGTCTTGGCGCCTAAAAGATAATAACTCCCTCTTTTAAGGGGCAAATGTTGTAGCCTAAAAAATCAACGGCTCTAGTACTGACACGTGGCCTCATCTGCGCCCTACATGTGGCATATATGCAGGGGAATAAAAGTACAAAAGGGCCTGAAGGTGGCAGGCCTAAAAGTACGTTTCTCTGAAAGCGTACTAAAAAGACCTTCCTCTGGCCCCAAAAATTGTACTTAGGCCCAGTAAGTATGATTTACACCTTTATATGAAAGTGAGGTGTACTGACCAATCAACAGCTGCCATGTGTCCCACAACTTTGATTAGCCAATCAGATGCTCCCAAATTAGGGTGACATCAAGGCACAGCAGTTATTCCAAACAGTATAAATAGTCCTTGATTTCAGGGTGAAAGGTACGTTTTTCAGAGGATAGTACTGTTACTCTGCTTCATAAATTCTTCTCTCTCTCTCTCTACTTTCTCTCTCTAAAAGTTCCTTTACATCCCTGATATCTGACTTAAGCATCGGAGGGGAAAATACCACCCAAACCTCCACGGTGGGTCCCTTTTTGCAGGTTGCTGGTCAGGAGTTTGCTTCGGGATTTGATCCAATCATTGTTGCACAAGTCTCCAGTTCTTAGAACCCATCTTTGGGAGTTGTGATATAAATTGCTAGTTTTGCACTACATAACACTCTTATCCACTGACCTAGAGAGGAAACGTCCGAGGGCAGCCAGACAACCGGTTAGAAGTTGTACTTCCTGTATGTTCCGAGTGCATTTCATTTCAATCACCGCTTTGATTTTTTCAGGGTTGGACTCAATCCCTCTTTCCTCCACCAAGAATCTGAGGCATTTTCCTCCCTCAACTCCGAAGACGCACTTTTTTAGGTTCAACATCATGCGAAAACGCCTCAACGTGCCCAGGGTTTTCCCTTAAGTCTGATGGATGATCCCCCTGGGCCTTGCTCTTGACTATCATATCATCAACATACACTTTAATGTTTCGACCCAGCTGGTCGCTGAAGATTTTGTTGACCGTTTGCTGATATGTAGCCCTAACATTCTTGAAACCCAATGGCATCATTTTGTAATAGTATACCCCTTGGTTGGTGACAAAGGCGGTATGTATTTGGTCTTGCTCAGCCATCAGAATCTGGTGGTAGCCTGCATTTGCGTCCATGAAGCTTAGGAGTGCATGCCTGACTGTGGAGTCGACCAACCTGTCGATCTTAGGCAAAAGGTGGTTGTCTTTTGGGCAGGCCTTGTGTAAAATCTACACACATTCTCCCTGCTCCACTTGATTTTAATTTTGACCATCACCACGTTAGCTAACCATTCTGAGTACTGACATTCTTCTATGAAGCCTGCCTCAATCAACTTTTTAGCTTCCACAGCTGTTGCGGCGTTCTTCTCGGGACTTTGGTGTGTCAGCTTTTGCTTGATCGGTCTGAACCTCTCTTTGATATTTAGTTCATGGCACATGACTTTGGGGTCGAGCCCGGGCATTTTCGAGGCTTCATAAGCGAACATGGATGATTACTTCTTGCTCTCTTGCCTGAGGGTTCATCATGGGCATTTTCAGAGAGTACCTAGATGATCTTCTCTCTTGTCTGAGGGTCCATGGCTTTGCCTACCCTCACCATCCGACCGAGCTCCTTGTGGATGATTACTTTTTCATCTTCCTCGGCCGGCTAAGGGCGTTCATATTGCTTGAGGTTTCTCGTGATGTAAACCCCGAGGCTCACTTGAGGACCGATCGTCTTCTTGCTTCCTCTTTTTCGAGTCCTCTTGGACGTTGACCTTATTCTTAAACTGTTGACATAACATTCTCTTGCTGCTTGCTGATCCCCTTGAATATTTCCTACCTTACCATCATCGGTTACGAATTGCATGAGAAGTTGGTAGGTGGAAATAACAGTCTTGGCTCTATTTAGAGCGGGTCTCCCCATTATATGTTGTAGGGTAGAGGGATGTCCACTACCAAGAAGTCGATTAGTAGGATTCAAACCTTGCCTTTTCCTCCCATCTGAGTGGGTAGCTTTATATGAGTGGTTGATTGAGGGGAGTGACGTCCCGTTCACTGTACTTCAATTTAGCAAGGCACAACGTGAAGATGTCAGCTCATGACCTGCTGTCCACTAGCACTCTCTTAACTCTTGTGTTGGCCACCTTGAGCTCGATGACCAGGGGATCATCATGGGGTGTATGCAATGTCCGACTAGATGCCCAAAAGGTCATTATGGGGCAGTTAGGTCGGGGTTGTTGGACGTCAAGCACTTGGTGCTTGTTTCTCCTTACTTGTTTTCTTGAGGTAGTGGGTTCAGCTTGCCTTGGTCTGCTAGATTGTCCAAGGACTTTTTGGGTTCCCTGTAGTCTTTGGTGGTGTGCCCACATTCGTTGTGGTACTCACACCACTAGCTCTTGTCTTTCCAAGCGGAGGATGTTCTAATGCGGGGTGGGCGGGGGAGCATGGATTTGTCCTTGGATAGATCTCCCTTTGGTTCTTGCTGAACTGGGGGTCGTGGCCATGGTCACTGAATCTGTCAGACCGACACCTTATCTTCTGTTGCTTTGGTTGGTCCTTGTGGTTTGCTTCTTCCTTTCTCGTCTTACTTCTGTCATCCGAGTGACGACATATGTCTATCACCTAGATGAATTTTTGCGCCTTTGCCATTGCTTTTGAGAAGGTCTTTACCTCACTTTCCACCAAAGACCATCTCAACCGACCAGATTGTAGCCCAAACATTAGCACGACGAATGCCATCACGTCTTGTAAATCTGAAACTTTTAATGACTCCTTGTTGAACCTTTTGATGTAGTCGGCTAAGATTTCATTCTTCTCTTGTTTGACCCCTATCAGATGGAGGCTCGTCTTTTTCTGCCTTTTCCCCGCAACAAACTGATGGATGAATAGGTCCTTAAGCATTGAGAAATCTGTAATGATTCTGACAGGCAACTCTTGGAACCAATTTAGGGCGAGGCCTTTAAGTGTGGTGGGGGAATAATCGGCACCAGGCGACCTCGCAGCTGGTCTGCACGCTCATTTGAGCTTTGTAAGTGGCCATATGGTCATCTGGGTTGATTAGTCCCGCAAATTGTTCGATGAGGAGGGTTTTGCTTTTTTCCTAGAGCAAGAATTCCTGACTGAATGGTACCCTGAACTTTAGTACTCCACTATTGATCCGAGGGTGTCTAGAGTGGGCTGAGTCACCTTGCTCCTCCCGCTGAGTGGCTTTCTTGTTGAGGATGTGTCGGACATCATACCCTGGGTAAGGCGCTCAGGTTTGTGCCCGACATTTCCTCTAGATGATTTGGAGATGTGAGTTTCTTGTACATGGTACGCCGACCTCCCTTTGGGTGGATGGCGCTCATCTCAGTCTCGTCCCGACCTTTCCCTATCATGCTGAATGGGCTCCCAGGCCTCGGATCTTTGCCGGCTAGGCTGACCACAGCCCGAGCGGGGGTTGTGTTCCTCCCTTTGCGAGCGCACTAGGACTTGGTCCCTAGGCCCGGGAGAGACATGGAGGTTAGGCTGAGCCTGTCCTTGCTAAATGTCGGTCAGCATGTCCAATATGATGCGCTGCAAAGTTTGCTGAAGTTGAGCCGTTATGAGGGGTTGCGGGTCGACATGTTGTTTCTGCTGGGACGGAGACGAATGATCACCGTGGGCAGGTTCCTGGTTGGGGTCCATGGTCTGGACTGTGGGAGACCTACGTGGAGATGAGGGTGCGCGTTCAGATCTCCTATGGTGGGAGGATGAGGGTGCCTGCTCACATCTGTAGGCCTAAGCTGAAGGTTGTTTGTTGTGCAATGAGATGAGTTTCTGCTGAGTAGCAATAGGGGGAATCTTGCTGAGTGGGGGTGAAGCAACTTCTTGTGCTATCCCTACAGACGGCGCCAATGAGATGAGTTTCTGCTGAGTAGCAATATGGTGAATGTTGTTGAGTGGGGGCGAAGCAACTTCTTTTGCTATCCCCACAAACGGCGCCAAACTGTTTATGTCTAGAAATATAGGATGCTAATGTATGCTGAGTAGGAGTTAGCCCTAAGAGCGTTGACTTGAGCTGATTGTTCGTACACCGGAATCATGCAAAACAAAGTTAGACTACCGCGGGGGTTATTCTGGGATCGCCCCTCCGACGTTTAAGTCAGTGGATAATCGAGGTAAAGAGAGAAAGTTTAGAGAGAGATGCTGTATTTTGTTAGGTGAGAATTCAATACCTTTTCATTGATGAGGTTTGGGGTATTTATAGTGTTCGAAATCTCTAGACAAGGAGCATTGGTTGAATGAGCTTTCTTGGAATTAATGGCCATGTTGCCTTTCAGGCATTGACTCTTTCACCCCTTTGGTGGATCCCCTAACCTTTGATTAGGTCGACTTGGTGGTGGGGCCGATGCTGCCACCTGTCCACAGTTCTTTGGAGGTATGTTATCCTCTAATTGGGCAGCTGGCCAATTGGGTTGCTGACCAATTGGACCCAAACAAATGTAACTTGAAATGTAGAAGAGGAAGAAAGCCAATAATGTGAAGTACTTCAATATAAATTGGCGAAGGTGGGTCGTTATTCATATATTCCAATATGTTAGATTGAATATCCAATTCAAACTCACTTCGAAATAAAATATTGCAAAAAAAATCAAATCGAATGAGGAATAAATTTTCAAATTTTTAGATAATTTTGCTCAACCGTACATTGAATACACAAAAGGATCATGCCATTTGGCCTAACACAGATATCGCATAATGATCCTAACTTAAAAACCAACTATGCACATAGATAAATCATCGTAAATTAATGAATAGTTTTGATCATCTCTTGGTACAAAAGTTGCCTTTCAAATCCTCCTAGCCATTATCTACTGGAATACTTTTTGCTCATGTTGTGGCAATTGCACACACAAGATAATGAGTTACCCCTACATCACATCCTTGTACAATGCTCAAGGCTCTATGTTGAGTAGCAGGAGCAACTTTTAATTTATTATGAGCCCAAACGATAGATTCAATAAGTTCTAGCCAATAACCACAACCGCTAAATAAAAAAACACTAAACTAAAAGCCTATACAAAATGAGCACCTAGAAAAAGAGACCATATGTAGATAATCCTCAAGCAAAAAAACTAATTAACTACTCCCTCCGTCCCAAAATATAGTTCCCATTTCCATATTTGGTGTTCCAAAATATAGTTCCCATTTCCATATTTAGTTCCACACTTTTTCGTAATTTGTCTAGAAAAACCGTGTCCCATCATTCATTTGCTTCTTGAATTTTGTTTTTTCCTTTGTTTATTCAACCAAAACATTACAATTAATGCTATTTCACCAATTATACTCCATTCTCTCTCCTAAAATCATCTTTTCCCATACAACATTTATTTAAATAAACAAAAAATCTTTACTATCCCTACTTGCATAAATTAGCGTGAAAAAAGAGAAATGAGAACTATATTTTGGGACGGAGGGAGTATTACAATTTACAGCCCGCATAATCAATATATATATATATATATCTCTATTATATAAGCCAATGGGGGAGCTATGGTTTCCCCTTTTAGAAGTCCTTTATGTCCTCGGCTAAATATATAATTGGATATTCAAAATTTCTATTGATAAATTAAACTAAATAAGTATTAACAAAGTAACTTGACACAATGAGAAAAATGATTATTTAATTTAAAAAATTAAAAATTTAATTTTACTATAAAATCTTACATGTTCATTACAATTTCTAAGCACTTTACATTAGCTTGTACAACAATAATTACAAATCACACTCCTAAAATTATATTTCGATGAAATTTATTAAGAACAGACCCAAACAATTGACGCACGCATCTCGTCCATAATATATATATATATATAATATATATATATATATATATATATATATATATATACTTTCTCGGGAGCATAGAGAACTCCTCAAGATTTCGAGCTCATATAGCGCGCCACATAATATTGTCACGACAACAACTTATATTTTTACTTTTTACAAAAAAAATAGAGTTCTACATATATTTAAATACATATATGGAATTTCAGATAAGCGAAAATTAGTGTTTTGTTTTGAATCGACAACCTAATTTATCAAATTAGGTAAATTGTTTATAACTTTCGCTACGTAATTCAGAATATTATGATTTTTATACCGATGAAAATCACTCGAAATATGCTTCGAAATAAGACCCATTTACAATATAGTTCGATAACTTATGAAATGGAGTGCGCCACGTTGGATTGTCATGTCATGCATTTTTATTTTTAGCTTTTAAAAAAATAGAGTTTTGCATAGATTTAAATACATATAATAAGTTGTAGAAAAGGGAAAATTAGCATTTCATTTTGATTGAACAACCTAAATTATTATATTATGTAAATTGTATATAACTGTTGCTACGTAATTCGAAATAATATAACTCTTGTACCATTGGATTGTGCCTAAGATATGTTTCGAAATAAGATCCATTTACAATATAGTACTACAGCTTATGAAATAAAGAGCACCACGCAGGATTGTCATGTCATTAATTTTAATTTTAAATATTTTTAAAAAATAGAGTTCTACATGTAGTTAAATACATAAAAGGAGTTTTGAATTGTGAGAAATGAGTGTTTCATTTTGAACAAATGACCTAAACTAATAGATAGCAAAAGTTATATTTAATTACATAATATAATAGTTTAGGTCATTTGTTCAAAATGAAACACTCATTTCTCCCAATTCACAACTCCTTTTATGTATTTAACTACATGTAGAACTCTATTTTTAAAAAATATTTAAAATTAAAATTAATGACATGACAATCCTGCGTGGTGCTCTTTATTTCATAAGTTGTAGTACTATATTGTAAATGGATCTTATTTCGAAACATATTTTAGGCAAAATCCAATGGTACAAGAGTTATATTATTTCGAATTACGTAGCAACAGTTATATACAATTACCATTGGAGAGTGTTTGTAATATGCTTTAAAACAAGATCCATTTACAATAGATAATTTACAACTCATGAAAATATATTTATTTAGATGAATTGTAAGATATTATTTAGTCTTTTTTTTATAGATAAATATAATAATTACTATATGTATAATAAACTATATATATGTGTGATTATAGCCTTTGATCATAGGTCCGATTTACAGGATTAAATATATTATTCTTCAAAACCTCAATCTTACTCAATGAACCAAAACAATTTAGTATTGCTTTAAAATTTGTTAAGGAAACTTTGTTGTTATAACCAAAACTAAAATCTATATATCAATAAAGTTACATATATATTGGAGTTTGGATGATGAAAAAGTAGAATTTGATTTTAGAAAACAACCTTAGAATATTAGATAGATCTTCAACTAATTGTTGCAATAGAAAAAAAACAAAGGAAGTATATAAATACAATGGTATTGAAAAATCTCATTTCACAACAACACAAAATCAACAATGTAAACAAAATTTTCAAAAGTAAAATAAGCAACAAACCGTACAATGCACGAGCTTCAAAACTTGTATTTAATCAAACACTTACAATTCAAAACCAACAAGAATTCCAAATTTAGGGCAAGATATCCAATTATATCCAAAACTTTAGAAAATTAACAAGTAAAATATGAAAAATTCGAAAATAATTTTTATGGTGATCTACTGAATTATCACAACAAATAAAATCAAATATTTAATTGTTATCTTTAAAATTTATGAGTAATGAAATCAAATATAAAAGTTAATCAAAATTCATTAATAATATGATAAAATTGGTAAATTAGTGAGAAAAATAATCAAATTATTTTCAGCCATCATATTATTCTAGATCTATGTGGGTGATGAATATTAGATTTATTTAACAAGTAAAAAAAATCAAATCTTTTAATTGTTAACAAATTATTCAATGATTGATCAAGTTAAACATTAAATAATTTTAAATCTAACAAATATATTTATAAAATTCCGAAATTTTTGGAGTCAATTAAAACATTTATATCGTTCCTAATATAAAAAATTTGGACCTTTATAAAAAAAATTGAGCATAAATCACAAATAAATCAATTATTAACCATTTTCGATCAATTAATATCAAATATCGATTTGCATACAATTATATGAATAAAATAATAACTTTGCTTACAATTATATGATCATATGAATATTATGAATTAGGAAAAACTGATTCCGTTGTAGGAATATATAGATGCATATACCGGAATTTCAGAAAACAATTTCCTAACATCCATCGTAGGATCACAAACATAATCAAACACATGAATCATGCAATAGGGATCAAATATCAAACCTTTGTAGCGTTATTTCCCTGTTGTATGCAAGTTTTGAAGATCCGAGAGCCCCAACTGTTGCTCCTCTAATCAGTCCACGAGCACCAGTTGAACACCAACGTTTGCTAGAACGGATCAGAAGAGTATAAATTCTCTTGCTTTTGATGGTATAGGTGCCGATTTAGAGGAAATAGTTTAGGATTTCACTTTCTCTCTCTAGTAAAAAGAAACTGATTAATCAATTGATCACCTAAACCCTAATATTATATCCTATATATAATAGAAGAGTCATAGGCTAGTTAGGTTCCTATTCCCTTTTGGACTGGCCCAACCCTAATTTAAATGGATTTGGATTGCTTTGTCCAACTTGTGCTACAATGTGTGACCTCAAAGGATTAATATATTTTAGTTATAGGTTCAATCCATATTATCCAATTAATCATATTTATTCTCTGGCAAGAAAATACAAAACTAAAATAATAAACTTTATTATCTTCATAATATTTAGTAATTGTCGGGATGTCTAAGGACATATTCCTTCAATTTATTTCATATTATTTGAGTTTTTTTTATAACAAATGTGGCAGTTTGTGGATTATTACACCACAAATTAGGTATATGTAACAGTTACATCCAATTATCTGTGTTACGAAATAGCATGCAGTGGGTCTCAAATGATGATTCAATCAATGAAGATCTTTTTTTTAATTGTTCATGCATGATCTATTCCTATGATCTAGTTAGTCATCAGTGCAACCCATTTTTTCTGCTAGCATCCCCGGTGATAATTTCTCATGACTATACAAATTCTAAGTGATGATGCTGTTAGCGTATAAGATTCTAGTTACTTCAATCAGGATAGAATAGTCCTTACTATTACCAATGTGCAGTGAACTCGACTTGGTAATCAACCACCCGTATAGACTAATGTTGTCTTGCTGCTTCCTGCCCATTTGATTATGAATAAACTAATGGAGGTTAGTAAATCTATGACCACTTCAAAGCTCAAAGTTGATTATCTAAACTATAAAAGGAATATCTTTAGCCATGGTAAGATCACAACATTTTACAACTCCTATCTTATCACATTTTAATCAAATTTCATACTCTTTTGTTCACGACAATATGTCACCTAGTAACATCCTCGCTTTCATCGGCTTTTTAGCCGTCACTTCCTATGTTGTTTATGCTACTGATCCTAATCAACTCCAAGATTTCTGTATCGGGGTAAATGACCCTAATGCTGCAGGTAATATGACATATATCTCATTGAACTCCCATTAATTTGCTTAACTCAATGCATTCAATATATTTGACAACTCACTTGTTTTTACTTCTCTTTGTGGGTTCATTATGGTACAGTGTTTGTTAATGGATTGTTTTGTAAGAATCCCATGCAAGCAAAACCAGAAGATTTTTTCCTGGAAGGAGCTCTAAAAAATCCTGGAGTCACCCACAACAGACTTGGCTCGAACGTTACCCAAGTGACCGCAACACAACTACCTGGGCTCAATACACTCGGCCTATCACTAGTTAGGATCGACTTTGCACCAAATGGAGGACTCAATCCACCCCACACACACCCTCGTGCAACTGAGCTCTTGACCGTGATTGAAGGAACCCTTTACGTCGGGTTTGTGACCTCTAACCAGGCAGATGGTGGGAACCAACTCTTTGCCAAGGTGCTCAACAAGGGAGATGTTTTCGTTTTTCCACAAGGTCTAGTTCACTTCCAAATTAATATTGGTAAAATTCCGGCCATTGTGATTGCTGGATTAAGCAGCCAGAACCCAGGTACTGTCACCATTGCTAATGCTGTATTCAGGGCTAACCCACCTATTTCCGTTGATGTTCTGAGCAAGGCATTCCAATTGGATGACAACATGGTCAAGCATCTGCAGGCTCAGTTTTTGATTTCCCCATAATTGTTGTTTGGACAAAGCTTGATATAATTTGGAATTGTTATCGCATTTATACTACTTCACCTCATCTGTATACAACAAATGATACTATCTGCTTATTGTTAAATGTAGTAACGTTTATGTGTGGGTTTGACTAAATAAATGGATGCTTCTATGCGGAGCTTCACATACTAGTAGTATGATATTTGAACTTTTCCATTAAATTGAATTTTTCTTTTTCCTACTGGCATATCTAAGCTTATACTGATTCTTATCATGATTCCGAGCTCATATATGTTCTTAGACCACTTTGCATAACAGGCCAGTCAACTTCATCTTGGCCTGATATGATTTATCGAGAAACATATACTCCTGTTAAGGTTTTGTGAATAGGAAAAGTCATCAACCTTTCTCATTCAACTTTACAGAATATATATACAACCTAATATCAGGAAATCTTACTGAACTATAAATCCTAAAATCTTTATAGATAGGAACACATACTGAACTAATTGAACTAGACTCCTTGTTAACATAATACTCCAATACTACTCCTCAAGTTGGAGCATGAATATCACAAATGCCTAACTTGCGGAGTAGAAAACTACACTGACACTTGCCCAAGGTTTTGTCAAAATATCTGCTAATTGATGGCCCGTAGGAACATAGGAAGTAGACAAATTTCCAGAAGTTAATTCGTCACGAACAAAATGACAATCTACCTCAATATGCTTCGTACGATGAAAACTGGATTCTTTGATATATGAATAGTTGATTGACTATATGAACACAAACGCATAGGCTTAGGATGAACACCACCGAGAAACTTGAGTAAGGTTACTCTACACAAAGGCCTCCTATATATGTTCAATAGAAAGTTCTATTCTTACTGGAAAAATAGAATGGATATTTTCATCAAGGCCGAAAACTACCAGGTTTGGAGAGTAATTGAAGTAAGTGATTTTGATATCGCAACTACTACTGACAAAAATGAGTTAATTCCTAAACCCTTCTCTGAATATGACAAAGTTGACTGTGAAAAAATGGAAGTCAATGCAATGGCTGTTAAATTTTTGCAATATGAACTTGGACCTCATGAACACAATAGAATCATTGGATGCAAATCTGCAAAGCAAATATATATGGGATTTACTTGAAGTAACCCATGAAGGAACAAATTAAGTCAAGAGGTGTAAAATTGATTTACTAATGAATCAAAATGAACTGTTCTCCATATGAAAGCTAAGAAAATCATACAAGACATGTTTAATCGTTTTACTAACATTATTAATGAGTTAACTTCTATTGGAAAGCTTATTTCATCGGAGGAACAAGTTCTTAAAGTTCTTAGGAGTCTTCCTAAGGATAGATGGATGGCTAAGGTCACTAATTTACAAGAAACAAAAGACTTCACCAAGTTCAACTTGGAACAGCTTTCTAGATCACATATGACTCATGAGCTACACCTTCATACTTAGTATGGTGAAATCTCTAAGTCTAAGTCCATTGCCCTGAAAGCTGATGATGAAGATGACTCTGACTCAGATAAAGAGGAAACATCTCTCATGGTCCGAAAATTTCGAAAGATGTATAGGAACATGAAAAATGGAAAATTCAAAGGTAAAGCTAAAAAGTTTTTTAACAAATCTACTTGTCATGAATATGGTAGTATAGATCACTTCATCAAGGAATGTCCACTTTAGGAAAACGACAAAAACAAAAAAAAAGGAACAAGGAACGTTTTGCTGAAAGGAACAAAGAAACTAAAGCACCTTTCTCAAAAGCGAACGTTCGAACGGCAATGATAATAGCAGCTTGGGGAGATTCAGAGATTGAAGAGGAAGAGGATTAACAAAATGAAGAAACTGCAAATCTTTGCCTCATGGCAAACACTGACATAAAGGAAGATGGAGAAAATATTGAGGTAAGCCAACATACTCTTGAAACTGACGTAGATAGAAAAACTAAGACTTAAATTTATGATCTTTTTTATGATGCAATTCTTGAATGTAAACATGAACGTGAAAAATGTGAACAAACTGAACAAGCTTTAAATTCTGTAGAGAACATATAGAATGACTTAAGAAAATGAGAACGAATGTTGAAAAGAGGTTTGTTGATTTGTTTGATAAAAAATTAAAAATCAAGGAACTGTATGAGAGTGTGAAAAATGAAAATTTTCTAATCAATTTAGAAATATCACACCTAAAAGAATTTGTCCTTGTTGTAAGCTCCTTTGATATAAGATCAACCCCTTTGAAAGGTTACATCTCTGAAATCGAAAATTTGAATTAAGATAAAATTACCTTAAAGGAACATATCAGTAACCTTAAGAAGGAACTTGTTGTTGAAAGGAACATAGGCAAATTAATGGTTGTTCCTAAATGGATTGAGAGACCACAAACTAAAAGAAAAGAAGGTCTCGATTTTGAAAACAACAAGAAGATAGAACAAGCTTAAGAAATATGTTGACCTACCTAGTGACATAATTTAGATGTATAGTGGAAAGATAGGTCACTACATAACTCAATGTCAACTAAGAAATGTAATGATTGGCAAGAATGTGAAAATGAGCAACATGAAATGGGTTGCTAAAATTAATGCTAGTCAAGAACAGGAACTCACGAAAGAAGGAGTTCCTACAACTAACAACTAGTTGATTTTTTGCATGTTGAAGTGAGGGGGAAAAACACTTGGTATCTTGATAGTCGATGTTCCAAGCACATGACTGGAGAAAAATCTAAGTTTCTCTCACTCTGAACCTATGAAGGTGGAGTGTGACATTTGGTGACAACAAGAAAGGTAACATAGTTTCCATGGGTAAGGTTGGTAAGTCACTATCACATTCAATTGACAATTGTTTTTCTAGTAGAAGGATTAAAACACAATCTGTTACGTATTTTCCAATTCTGTGATAAGGGAAATAATGTAAAATTCAATAGTGAAAAATGCTTGATCATGAATAATAACTCGAAGAGTGTCATCTTGGAAGGAACAACGAAAGGAAACACATATGTTTTGGATCTTGATCTTGTTCCCAATAATAATTTGACATGCATTAGTGTTATTGAGGATGATCATCTCTTATGACATGAACAACTTGGTCATGTGAGCTTTTCATTACCTGACAAACTTAGATCAAAAGATCTTGTTTTGGAATTACCATCTATAAAATTTGATATTGATCAAGTTTGTGATGTGTGTGCCAAAGGGAAGCATATAAGATCTTCTTTCAAATCTAAAACTATTGTGAGCCCCACAAAACTATTGGAATTAATTCACATGTATTTGTATGGTTCGATGAGGATTCAAAGTCGAAGTGGTAAGAAATATGTGCTAGTTATTGTTTATGATTACTCTAGATTTACATGGGTTGTTTTTCTCTCTAGCAAGGGTGAGACTTATGATGAGTTTATTGTCTTCCCAAAGAGAGTTCAAAATTTGAGTGGTCACAAATTAATGTATATTAGATCTGATCATGGTAAAGAATTCGAAAATTATAAATTTGATGACTTAAGTAGAGATTATGGCCTAGATCACTATTTTTCTACACCTAGAACACCACAACAAAATGGTATTGTTGAAAGGAAATAGGATTTTGGAGGAAATGACTAGGTCTATGTTAATAGCTAGTGAACTTTCAAGGAACTTTTGGTTGAGGCTGTTAATACTGCTTATCACATAATAAATCGTGCCATGATGAGACCTATCATTAGTAAAACTCCTTATGAACTTTATTTTGGTAAGAAACCCAAAATTACACATTTCAGAATATTTGGTTGTAAATCTTTTGTTCATAATAATTGGAAAGATAACCTTGGAAAATTTGATGCAAGGAGTGATGAAGCAACATTGCTAGGATATTGATCACATAGTAAGACTTATAGAGTTTACAATAAAAGAACTATGTGTGTTGAAGAAAGTGTACACATTATCTTTGATGAATCTGAAAAATTTAATCCAAGCAAGCAGCTTGATGATTTTGAAATAGGCTTGCTGGCTAGACCAAATGAAAAAGATGCGGACTAAATTGAGGAAAAAGAAGGAATAAAAGAGGAAAGGAATGAAAAAGAAAATCTTCAAAACAATGTTGTTCATGTTCCTCAAGATGATGGAATTGTTCATGTTCCTACCAAAAACGAAAATGTTGAAGGAACTGATTCAACAATGGAAAAAGAGGAACAAATAAATAAGGCTCATTATCTTCCACTAGTAGAATAAATGCTTATTGCTGCGGTCAAAAAGTGGCATATTGCTGCGGTTTTGGGCGCGCAGCAATCAAGGGGGTAGCAATCAAGGGGGCAGCAATAGGTAATAATTATAGTGCTGCGGTTTTAAACCACAGCAATATATGCAGATATTGCTGCGGTTTCTGGGACAAATCGCAGTAATATTAGTATTTTATATCAGAATAGTACAACATATTGTTGCGGTTTCTAGGGAAAATCGCAGCAATATGCTGTATTCAATAATAAAAAATACGCATGCAGTTTTCAACTAAAACCGCAGCAATTGAGGCTGGGGAGGAAAAAAAATTCAAATTTTTCGAGGCGTAAATATTTTGTGATTATAGTACCATTTTAATATATTACAGATCTACAACAATCCACTATTACAAACACTCAATACAAAAGAGAAACTACAAAATTAAGAAGAAACCTTAAAATATGAAAATCGAAAAAAATGTGAAAAAACTGCATCACTATACTGTAATGAAATTGTAACTATAACATTAAGAAACTGTAACTAAAAAACTACAAAAAATAACAAACAGAAAAATATATTACAAATAAAAATCTGAAAATCGAAAAAAATAAAATAAAAACATCACCAAACTACTGTGAATGTTCATCTTCAAAACATGAGGAACACACGACAAACCACGAAAGATCGGAGGCCGACGAACGACGAAGATGTTGAGCGACGACGAAGGAGGTCGAGAAACGACGAAGGCGTTCGAGTGAACGACGAAGGCGTTCGAGCGAACGACGAAGGTATTGAGCGAATGACGAAGGCATCGAGCAAACGATGAAGGAGGAAAGAGGAGAGTAGGACGAGGAAGAGGAAGAGGAGAGAGAGAGAGAGGATGTTGAGGGACGAAGGGCAGACGAAAGGCCGACGAAGATGTTGAGCGACGAAGGGCAGACGAAGGGCCGACAAAGATGTTGAGCGATGAAGGGCTGACGAAGGGCCACGAATGATAGCCGGCGAATAAGCGAGGGGTCTGGGCTGGCGAAGGATAGCCGACAAAGGAGGAAAGAGGAGAGTAGGAAGAGGAAGAGGAGAGAGAGAGGAAGAGGAGGGGAGGAAAAACGGCTGATATGTGTTTAAAAGACTAAGGGGAAACCCTACTTAATTTGGGTCGCGTGTTTTATATGAAAAAAAAGTCTATTGCTGCGGTTGTTTAAGGAACCACAGCAATAGGCTTATGAAATTGATGGTGATATTAAAATATTATTTTTTAATAATATTTTAATATATTGCTGCGGTTTTGGTCAAAAACCGCAGCAATATGTCTGGTCAAAAAGTCAATTTTTTTTTCAAAAATTTTACGTTGAAAGCATATTGCTGCAGTTTTTGGCCAAAACCGCAGCAATATGGTTATTTTATATTCTCATTTTATTTTTACGTGATATATTGCTACGTATGGGTCAAACCGCAGCGATAAGCAATTATTCTACTAGTGTTCTCAATAAATTCAAGATGAACAACCTGTTATTATAAGATAATTTCAACCAAAACCTTGGAGACAAGAAAAATCACATCCGGTGGAACTCATAATAAATGACATATCCAAACTAGATCTCAATTAATGAATTTTTGTGCATTTCATGCGTTCGTAAATGATGGAACCAAGAAATCATGAAGAAGCCTTAACTGATTCTGAATGGATTACTGCTATGCAAGATGAGTTAAATGAGTTTCATAGAAATAAGGTATGGCATCTAGTTCCCTCTTCTAAACAACAAAAAGTGATAGGATTAAAATGAGTGTTTAGAAACAAACTGGACGAGTATGGAACTATTGTAAGCAATAAAGCTACACTTATAGTAAAAGGTTATCATCAACAAGAAGGAATTTACTATGAAGAATTTCTCCTCTTGCTAGACCTGAGGCCTTTAGAATATTAATTGCATTTGCTGCATATATGGGATGTAAGTTGTATCAAATGGATGTAAGTTGTATCAAATGGATGTAAAATGTGCATTTCTTAGTAGCTATTTAAATGAAGATGTATATGTTGAACAACCCCATGGATTTGAAAATAATGATTTTCGAAACCATGTCTACAAGCTTTATAAGCCTATTTATAGGTTAAAGCAAGCACCTAGGTCATGGTATGAGAGATTATCTAAGTTCCTTGTAGAAAATAATTTCAAAAGAGGAAAAGTTGATAAAACTTTGTTTCTAAGATCGAAAGGAACTGATATACTACTTGTTCAAAAATATATTGATGACATTATCTTTGGAGAAACTAATGAGTCACACCATGCAAAGAATTCACTAAACTCATGAGTAATGAATTCGAAATCAGCTTGATGGGTGAGTTAAATTTCTTTATTAGGTTATAAATTAAGCAAACTGAAAGAGGAATAATTATTCAACAACAAAAATACATAAAGGAACTGCTAAAGAAATATGGCCTTGAAAATTCAAATATCAATCACACTCATATGGAAACTTCAACTAGATTAGATGAAGATTCCAGAGAAATAAGTGTCGATTAAACAAAATATAGAGGCATGATTGGTTCTCCTTTTTATCTAACTGCTGGTCATCCAGATATAGCTTATAGTGTTGGTTTGTGTGCTAGATTTCAAGCAAATCCCAAGGAGTCTAATCTAACAGCTAGTAAAGAGAATTCTTAGATTTTTCAGAGGAACAGATGGTCTTGGACTTTTCTATCCAAGATGTGACACATATGAGTTAAGAGGATATGTTGGTGCTGACTATGCTAGAGATCTCGTAAATAGGAAAAGTACCTTAGATATGGTTCAATTTCTTAGTCATAGTTTAGTTTCTTGGAGTACTAAGAAACAAAACTCAGTTGCTTTATCCAGTGCAAAAGTAGAATATATAGTTGTTGTTGTATGTTGTTCGCAAATGCTTTGGATAAAACAATAACTTTGTGACTATAGAATAAACTTTAATTGCGTTCCTATTTATTGTGATAATACAAGTGTCATTAGTATTTCAAAAGATTTAGTGCATCATTCAAGAGTTAAGCATATACATATCAGACATCACTTTATAAAAGAAAATGTGGAAAAAGCTTTGATTGAACTTGAGTTTTACCAATCTGAAAATCTGATTGCTGATATTCTAACCAACCCTCTGCAAAGAGATAAATAAAAAAAAATCAAGGCTTGAGTTAGGTTTACTAAAACTTATTCCTGATCCGATCCCCCATGTCTGAATTAATTTGTCTCACTCTATGTGATAATTAGTGACTATGATGAATTGCCTACGAAAATTGCAAATTAAAATGTTTTAAACATAAACATGAGTTCAAAAGAATAAAGCAACTCACAAATGTCACATAATACTCCCCTTATTGTTCCTAAGTGATAGAAGCATATATGATTTGAATGAAGAATGTTGATAATTAGCATAAGTTGTTCCTATAACACAAGTTCCTTACTTTTCTTTTTCTTTTCATAAATTAAAAAAGTCCACAAGAATCGAAGAATCTGAAAATCGCAAAAATATTGGAAGCAGAGTTATCACGTCTTGATTCAATTTTTATCTTTTCTTTTATTTTTATCTTTTTAATTTTCCGCGTATAACTCTTCGATTACTGTTACATGCATCTTCCTTCTTTTCTTTCTTCCTTCCAAGACCGTGTTCATTTAATCGATTCATCTTTACTATTAATCATCTCCTTCACACCTCTTTGCACCATATAAAACCTAAATCTTTCTTGACCATGGCCAAATGGCAAAAACCTCACTCAATTCACCTTTTTCCAAAACAAAGACTCCCAAAACCTCACAAATGGAAAACCCCTCTTCTCCTTCCAAAACCTTAGAAGCCAAAAAATCCTCAAGAAACACCAATTGAGGTAGAAGAACAAAATTAGAGTCACCTAGAAAAAGTATTAGGCGAAGAAAACTAATTGGAGAAGATGATAAAGAAGAAATCCCAGAATTAGTTGAGGGGGAAGAAAAAGCTATGCGTGTTCCTTCCAAAGGAACTTCTACTTTTTCCTCCAAGAAAAGAGTGGAACGAAGTGATTCGATGTATGTTTTACGTTTATGTGTTGATTTGGAATGGGCCAAGAAAGTTCAATTCGATAAACTACTTTACACTTTAAAGAAACAATGTATGGAATACCTTTTTGAAATCGCATTAACAATACCTTGGTTCCTTTAGCTATGGAAAAATTTTGTGCAAACTTCATCAATATTGATGGAGTATGTACTACTGAAGTTAGGGGGAAGAAAATAAATTTTCCCAAGAAATTTTAGGAAAAAAATGGGAATTTCGTTGCACAGGAACTGACCTGTACTTCAAGAGGAAAGGAACAATCAGCGACCTGAACTATCCATCTTTTGTAAAGCTTTCTCTAATGGCTGATTTGTCAAGACTTGGATGGGATAACAATCAAAGTAAATCTTTAGCTTCCTGGCTGCAATAACAACAGCTAACGCCATCTTCTCCACCAACTGGTAGCGACTTTTCGGCCCATTAAGGATGTAGCTGATGAAGTATACAGGTAGCTGCCTTTTTTCTTTTTCCACCAATAACACGGTCGCGACCGTTTTAGGAGAGGCCGAGATGTATAACTGCAACGTATCCCCCATCTCGGGTCTTGTAATGGTTCGTATACTTTTCAAGTGCTCTTTTACTGCCGAGAAGGCTTCGCTTTGCTCTTTTCCCCACTCAAACTTCTTGTTTCCCCTCAACGATGTGAACAAAGGTAGGGCTTTATCGGCTGATTTCGAGATGAACCGAGTCAGGGCCGCCATTCTCCCTGTCAGCCTTTGTATATATACTCAATGCTCTTTGGTTCAGGCAGGTCCATGATTGCAGAAACTTTATTTGGATTTGCATCGATACCCCTCTTACTCACCATGAAACACAAAAACTTCCCGGTCCTTACTCCAAAGACACACTTCTTTGGGTTGAGCTTCATTTTGTACTTTCTCAGCATACTAAAGGTTTCTTCAAGGTCATTCAAATGCTCGCGGTCCGTTTTGCTTTTAATGATGGATTCATCCATATATACTTCTATGTTTCTCCCCTTCTTGTCTGCGAACACCATATCAACCAGCTTCTGCTATGTGGCTCCTGCATTTCTGAGTCCAAATGGCATCGCCTTGTAATTATATACCCCGCAGTCTGTTATGAACACTGTTTTTCTTCTGCCAACCTCCAGCTTGCTGATCTGGTGGTACCTTAAGAATGCATTCATGAACCTCAACAATGCATTCCCGCTAGTGGAGTCCACCAGCTTATCTATTCTTGGTAGAGGATAGCAGTCTTTCGGGCAGGCTCTGTTCAGATTTGTGAAGTCTATACACATCCTCCATTGACCATTAGCTTTTTTGACCATGAAGACATTGGACAACCACTCCGGATAATCACACGACTCAATGAAGTCGGCCGCCAACGGCTTGTCTAATTCCTCTTTAATGTCCTTGTTTTTCTCTGCGGAAAAGCTCACTTTTTTTGCTTGACAAGGTCTATTCCCGGCATCTCATCCGGCGAGAAAGTGAAGATCTCAGCGTTTTCTCAGAGGAGAGTCACCAGGTTGACTCTGACCTCTGGTTCCATGTCCGTCTCGACAACGACCGTTCGTGTCGGGTCATCAGCTAGCATCTCTTGCTTCGTTTCCCCGTCAGGCTTAGGTCTGGGCATATCATCAGGCCGAGACTCCAAATCCTCCATGGAGATCTCCATCATTTCCTCTTCTTCCTCCTTTTTAGGCTTTGCTTCTTGTGCTTGAGCTTTTCTCTGAGCTCTCTTCTACTTCCGCATTGGCGGACTTAAGTCTTCTATTAGAATTCTTCTGGCAGGTTGTTTTAAGGCTATAAGGTAGCATGACCTAGCATCTCCTGATTCCCTTTCAACTTTGATGTCGTCCCTCCGTTAGAGATGTACATCATTGTCAAGTGATATGTAGACAGAATTCCTTAAACATCATGGATAAAAGGGCGTCCTATTATAGCATTGTTCGCTCCCGGCACATCTACTACTAAGAATTCCGCCATGACATCCCTAGCCTCCTCATTTTCTCTAACTCTGACCGGTAGCATTATAAGCCCTTCCGGCACCACTGACGCCCCTGTGAATCTTATCACTGGATATCGGACCGGCTTCAAGTGCTCTCGGCCAATCATAAGTTTTTCAAATGTTGAAAAGTAAAAGTATTTTGGTGGAGCTACCTCCGTCTACAAGGATTCTGTAGATCACGCAGTTTGATACGTTCAATGTGACCACCAGAGGGTCATCATGAGGGTAAATGACGTGTTTAGCATCTTCCAATGTGAGCCACATAGCCGGCATTATAGGTGACCTTCTCCATTGCATTCTTTCATTGAAGTTCACTTGATGTCGGAACTCCTTCAAACTCACCTTAGCTCCATTCATGTTGCCCCCATGAATGGGGCCGCAACTTATTACGTGATTTTCGCCTATTTATGACTATACATTCTGCGTCGTTGGTTTTTTAGATCCGCATCCCTGGTTTGAGCCTTGTACTAAGTAAAGTAACCTCTTCTTATCAAATCTTCCAGGTTGTCTTTCAAGTGCATGCAATCCTCTGTCAAGTGTCCGTAATCTCCGTGGAAATCACACCACTTGTTTTCGGCACGATTCTTATAGAACATCTGTTTCGGACGCTGCCATTTATCACTATCTTTGTTCATAGTGTATATCTGCGCCCTTGAGGTTGTGAGCTGGGTATACGCATCAAACTTTTCTTTACGTTCCCCTTTCTCACGGTCATTTCCTCTCTTGACCATTATTGGATTCCTACTTTCTTTCCTACGGACACGATCAATTTCACGCCCCTTATCCTTTCTTTGTTTCTCCTCCTTCCTTTTATCGGGATTGCGATGCTGGCTGTTCGTGGCCCTGTCGAATTCTTCTCCCTTATAAAATCACTCGCTTTTCCCTGAACAGGTTCGAGAGATGTGAGGGTCTTACAGCCTAGATAGCTTCTCAAAACCGACCCCTCTCTCAACTCGGTTATCAAAGCCAAGACAACCACATCCTGCTGGAGGCATGGAATGTATACCTTTCCACATTAAAACGGCCGATGAAATCCCGCAGGCTCTCTATCTCGCCTTGCTTAATAGATAGTAACTCTCTGGTAGTGCGCTCATGGAGCCTGTTGCTTACAAATGAGTGATGAATGTGGAATTCATCTGGGAAAAGCCAGAAATGATGCTTGGTTTTAAGCTATGTTTGAGCAACTCCGGTGAGGGTGGACGGGAACACCTTACACCAGACGACGTCCACCTGAGTGTGGAGAAACATGTGACCTTCGTACGATGCGACATATAATTGTCTGGATCAGAGGTGCTGTCACACTTGCAAGACGGCATCTTGATCCGGGGCATGGGATGATTCGAGATCTTCGGAATGAAGGGGGAGAGTTTTAGTTTTATCAGCAGGTGTCCCCGGCCGAATAGTTACTAGCACCATTGGTGCTGTACTCACAACGGGAATAAACTTGATCTTCTCCCTCCTTCAAATAGTAGAGTTCTTTTGTTTCCAGTAAAGGTTCCTCGTACCCTGACTGGTTAAGTTGTCGTCCCTCTTTGGTGAAGGTACATATTTTCCTTATCGATGTTCCATTGGCGTTCCTACTGGCCAAAACCACTGGTTGCTTACGGTTCCCGACTTCAGCATTATGAGAGGGTGGATTGTTATTAGGCTGGGGAGCGCTTATTAACATTTGAATGAAGGATGCTGCAGTTTGAAGCTGCTCTGGGGAGAATTGACTCAGTTGAGCCAGACGGAATGGAACATTGTTGTTGGGAGTTTGTTCCTCATTCTCTGGTGTCCTGAAGTAGAACTCAGGTGCTTTTATGGGTCCGGTAATAAGGGGTGGGAAGTCCCTTATCCGGTTTCAAATCCTTGCGGTCCATGACTAGTGTTGTTGTTTGCGTTACCTATGATTGTTGTCACAAAATATGGGAGGTCCCCTCCTTCTAGCGCTAAGTTGTTTTGGTGTTGATATGGTGGTGGACCGTTGAAAAGTTCATTAATGATTGAGGGTTATCCGAGATTGATGAGCTGGAAGAGAACAAACGTGAGCTACTCTCGGGGGGGTGGATGCAAGGAAACCCCCTCCGATGCTCAAGTCAGTAAGTGTCTGCTAAGGATTTAGAGAGAGATAATCTATTTTTAGTATGTGAGAGAATGTACCTACAAAATAGTACCATTTGGCAATTTATAGGAGTATTATTCATCTGATAGGATGTGTAATCTTGTGACACATGTACGACTAAAATGAGTCTGACTGGATGGAAGATTCCCTTATTTTGTCCTTTTCGTGGCTGCGAGTGTTATCCCGATCAATTACCTTGGACGGCTTGATATGGTTTAGTGAGTTCGCGTCCTAGAGAATTTTATGGCGGACAATAAGATTTGTACGACAGTAGATTTGGGATACTGCCCATATATAGAGATCAAAACATGTTAGTCTGGATGTCTCTAAGACCAATGAGTGTTTGTTGTGGCATGGCGCAATAGACTATAACATGCTCCTTTTGAGAAACTTAAACAAATTGGTTGTATCGCTAATACTGGTGATGTTGAAGGTGTTTGTCTAACTTACCCTATGGCTATGTTTTGTAAATTGTCATTCACTGCTAGTAATCTTGTGCTATTTCTCAATTTGAGTTGATTCACTTGGATGCATGGGGATCATACGGAGTGAGTACCAAACACAAACACGGTACTTCAAAAAAATAGTTCATGACTATTTTCGGGCTACATTGGTGCAGTTCTTGAAGTGCAAGTCTAAATCATTTGATTTCATTGCCATGTTTGTGAAGTTTGCTGATAATTACTTTCGTAAGAGAGTAAAGCATATTAAATCTGATAATGATCTAGAATTTGATGATATGAAATGCAGAGAGTTCTTTGCAAAACTATGCATAGCACATGCAACATCATGTTCTGATATACCCCAAAAAAATGGAAGGGTAGAAAGAAAATACAAAAACAGTTTACGGTTGCTCACAATTTCATAAAAATCACCAAAGTAAATAAGAGAAAGGGCAACACCTTGTCTAAAAATTTTCACTTGTTTTCATGTCATGTGCTTATTAGAACAATATACCCACCTATAAATACTCAGATCCCCGAAAATAATTTTGAATGACCGGCTTCACAACCAGATTCCTTCTCTTTACTTTCTACTAACAAGAGAAAAAAATACTTCCTTTGTTCTTCAAAGGAGGCAACATTTATATTATGACTACTATTCATATATCAACCTTATATATTTTCTCAAAAACGTATAAGAAAAAACATGGTCAAGTGGCATCTTATTTGATTCGTCTTGATATATACTTTCATAATATCAACTTTTTATGATTTTTACTTATACACGATAATTAAAGATATTAAGGATCAAAGTTGTAAATTGGATAGCGTTTACAAGACAATTGTTGCATCTTTTAGAAAATGGAGGAAGTACTATATTATAAATATATTAGTACTAATAATATAGTAGTGATATAATTAAAGGTTAAAGTATAATTATAAGATAAACTAGTCCTGAATACTTTATGCACATTATTTTGTCACTTATATAATCATTTGATTAGGTAAAGTTATGTGTTTTCTTCGTCTTGTAAAGTTGATAAAGACAAGTTATGTATGCGTACAAATTTTATCTATATTAACATAATAGTTTACAAGGAACTCTAAGGGTCAAAGATTATTATTATAATTATAATTATAACTTTTTTTATAATTACCAAATTTATTTCTATTCTTATTTATCAGTATAATTATTATGTTTAGATTACAATTTTATTTTTTATTATGCTATGATAATTGGTGCTATCATTATTAATATTATTTTAGTTTTTAAATTCAATTTGGTTTCGTTCAACTCCAGTACCTCCAAAAGAAAGGTCTTAGATGAGCTTGCCTTTATATAAAGAAAAAAGTAATAAATTCCAAAAGACAAAACTATACTCTACAATACGTAAAGAAGAATGATTCTCAAGAATCAAGACTGACCAAGTTAGTTGGAAGCTCTCTTTCCACCCTTGTGACAAGTGTTCAATTTTTTACCCCTTGTAAAATGGAATTTCTAAATTCCATCTGCAAAGAATATTCATCATACCTTAAAAAAAATAGTAAAGAAGAATAATTCTCATACAAGGTATTATTAAATTGACAAAGATAGTTTTATCTTGCATGCACATTGCATTTATCTTAAATTTAGAGGAAAAATCGGTCATCTATCTTCAAACAAATTTAAAAGAAAGAGCAACTCTATACCTGACTAAAGAAAGTATGACTCGAAAAAGTTTGTAGGTCTTGGATTTTTAGTTTGTGTAAATTAAAAGAGAAATTAAGAGGGCTGAGCTGAGACCAGCCAGATTTTGCAATAGCAAAATTTGGCCTACTAAATCTTGCTTTTGCTTTCATTTTGTAAAGATCTAATTGAGTGAAAAGTGCAAAAAAAGAGTAGTTTGTCCCTCTTTTCTCAGCTCTCTCTGACCTTTTGGCGTGTATGTTAAGGTAGGAAATTGGTTGGTTGATATAGTTGATAGTTATGTGGAACCTACATACAAAAATGATGCCCAAAAAATGTACTAACATATGAGCTTGTACAATGAAAATGTCAACAGAAGCAATTAGTAAAGTAGAACCAATTAAGGGAGTTGCTAATAGCTGTTGGATTTACTCAAAGAAGATCATCATCATTATTGTAATTATGCTAATTACATTCAACCACATGGATATAGGAGTAGTACTCTTTAATTCCTTAACAAAAGGAACTTCCATTAGACGCAATAATTTTTGTTTCGTTATGAATTTTTTAGTACAAATTTGCTAGCTAGCTGATTAGTTTTACTGCCTTTTAGCTAAAGCGTAATTTTGCTTGTTGGATAGATCTTTTCCATTGTATTACTTTGTTTTCTGCTTTTATCAAAACTCAAACTTCACCATATAATGAGAGATGTTAACATTTTATCAGCTCGAATTTGATTGACATTTGACACATACCTCACTAACATTATTACAAGAATTTAATTAATTAGAAGCTTAAAATTTAATTACTCGTCCCAGTACCAATGTTTGTGAGGACTTCACCTCCATCTCCTATCTCACAAGTTCGACTTGCAGGAGAAATGTTATGCCTATGGATGCTAATTGAGCGAGTCAATCGCGAGTAGGGCCCTGCTCAACTCGACTCGAAAATTCTTTAAGCTCACCAAACTCTTACTCGACTCGTGCTCGTTAATTTTTTTTTGCAGCTCGATTTGAACTAGATTAGCTAGAATTGAGCTCGATCAGCTCGACTCAACTACTCGAAAATAATTCTTTTATTTGTTATTTCTTTATCACAGGTTACTAGTTTATTAAGTATGATCATGGACCATGAGGCAAATTTTAATTGGGCTTGGTAACTTGAACCTTATTTCTCAAAAATTTTAAAAAACTTATATCAAATAAATAAATTCTTAGAAAAAAATATAAGAAAAAATTATCGAGCTGCTCGCGAGTTTAACGACTTGAGCAGGACCCTGTTCGACTAGTGCTAATCATTAAGAAATCGAGCCGAGTTGAGTTCGAGTCGAGCCAACTCGAGTCGAGCTTTGACCAAGAGTTGACTGAGTCGAGCTCGAGTTGCTCATGAGGTGCTCGCCTCGATTAGCACTCCTAGTTATGCCCATTCCCCTCATGTTTTGTAGCTAATAATCTTGTTCGTAATGACTTAATTGTGTAGTTTTAGTTTGCTCTTTGGTGTGTAATTTGAGTTCTATTTAATGCAAATTTTTCCGATGTCAGAAAAAAAAAGTTTTAGACTTGCAATTGAGTGGGTCTATAAATTTTAGATTGGTAATTAAATTAGTCGCACATCCCCTACATGTACTTTCCCAAAAAAATTGATGATGGAATTTTAGTTACCAACCAAATTTGTGATAGTTATATACAAGCGGTTAAATGTTAATAATCCTTTATGTTTATTAATTATATGATATTTTATCCATCAAATTTTTGATAATTAAGTTTCTCTTACAGATAATATAGAGTTTATATTAGGAATATTAGGGTATAGCAAAGATGTAAGAATAGTGACTTGAATGGTGTCTTGAAGGTGTTTGGTAGAATGCGTGAAGAAGGAATGACATAAGGCTAACTTTGAATGGACATATCTCTCAATCTAGAAATGATTTTGAGGTGATTCAAAGTGTAGGTGATAGCTTGTTCCGAGAGCTTTCCAACGATAGGTCATATGCCCGATTCCGATAAGAAACGCAGAAGTTATAGCTGTTTTAAGTCTCGCCCGATCGGGTTGGGCGAGGAAGCCCGATCGGGCCCGCAACGGTTTGCTGGGCAGCGTGTGTTTGTGGCTCGCCCGATGGCATCGGGCCATCTTGCCCGATCGGGCGGCAGGCCGAATTACGACATGGGCGTTCCTTGCCCGATCGGGCCCGGGAGCAAAATTCTTCAAGCGTTAAGCGCCCGATCGGGCGGGTCTCGCCCGATCGGGCGGCTGACCGGGTAAGGCAGAAACGCGTTTTCTGAACGGCGGTATAAATATGTATTTATATCTTAGGATTTTAGAGTACGAATTAGTCTCTATTCTCTCTGTAATCTGGTTTTCCTCACATAATAAATTATTCTCTCTCTGCCGTGGATGTGGCCAAATTGGTGAACCACATAAATCTGTTGTCTGTTTTTATCGCTTTTTGCATTCATAATTTGTTTCTCTCTCACGTCCGTTATAACAAAAGATATGATAATATGTTTAGGCTATATTATTATCTTATGGAAATATTATCATAGTACTACTAAACTTCTATTATCACAATACTATCATATATGATATTCTATCAACTAGGATAATGTTATCTTCAATGGTAGTATCATCCTAAATATGGTTCATTCGAAACGAAAAACTAAATTAATGAAAGTAGTATCACTCTGTGTGAAGCATAATATACATGCAATAAAGATTAAAAAAAAGCTATATCATGCTATCCAATGATGAGCACTACTTATACAAACGTAGCAAAAATTCAAGATTGGTTTCCATTTTTTCTTTGACATCTAAGATTGGTTTCCAGTTAGGGGGAAAATTAAAGGCAATAAAGAAATCCAAATTGATGGAAAATAATCAATGGTTCGTTGGTAGGAAAAGATCATGATTTTGTTGTAAGGTAAACTTTTTATTAATTTAACAAATAGATAAGAGGGTAAAATAGTAAAAAGAATCAAAATAGCACAGGAGGTTTAGACGCATGAAATGATGTTAATGATGGAAAGCACTAGTATTGTTGCATGCATGTGAGAACATACATAATCTTGCCTCCAGAAAGCTGCTTAATATTAGCTTAACTAAGTGGTGGGTGAAACTTAAGATTGCTGAGGGGGGCTCAAAAAATGTCAAAATAATTGTGTCACTTTACACTTTTTTGGGTTGATGCATACTTACAGTCTCACGTCTTACTAATTGTTATCCCAAAAGGAAGAAAGGTATCACCATAATACGTACTATGTTACTAATAGGTTTCTCGTATTTTTAATTGCTTTAATTGTTTTGGTAGTCAGGTATGTATGACTTAATGACTACATTTATGTATATGATCCATGTATTAATTTTCTTTTTATATAAGGTAATGACAAGTAGGGGAAGTTATACCGTAACTATATGATGTGTCATCTAACAAGGAAAAGGGTAAAGCTAGGGTACAAGTTATACGTATCGAGCTCCCACGCGACTGCCAAAGGTAGCAAAAGAGCCTTGTAAAAAAACAAATGGTGTTGTTTAAAGAAGATGAAGAAAGAAAATAAAGAGTTTGATCTCCTGGTTGATGTTTTTCTTTTTAGCTAATCACTTTTAAGATAAGATACTTATGTACAGTGGCGGATCCAGAAATTGAACAACGTGGGTTCGAACTTTTTTAAACATAGAACAAATACTGGCCTTATATGCACGCGAAGCGTGCGGCAAATTTTTACTGTTAATACAAGGTGTTAAATAATATTTATACATGTTGACTAATAAATTTTTAATGCTACTAATAATTACGACTCCAACATCAAGGTCTTTGTAATATAGTTTTGCTTATAGTTATTAATGCTATCAATAATTGATTATTTGAGCAAGTTCATTCGAAGTAAAGGGAAATTAAACCAGATTCATTTCCTATTAATATATTACTACTTGGTTGGAGAGGATTATTTGTGAAGAAAGAAAGCTAGAAAATGGAGGATCGAAAGAAAAATAAAACCAAGAAAAAAAACATAAGTTGAATTAATAAAAAAGAAAAGGAGGGGAAAAAAAGAAAGAAGAAAAAGATAGAACAAGGTATTTGGTAGGATTCGATGCCGCGACCTTGCATGCAAGGCATTATCATTTACGCGAAGCTCACCACTGAGCCAACTTGTCATCATTTCCATTATTTGGCGGTTGTTTGTTATAAGTCCTTTTTTTTGTCCTCTAAGGTCAGTTTCTTTTGAGGATCCGCGTGGGTTCAGTTGAACCCACTGAACCCATGCTGGATCCGCCACTGCTTATGTATAAGCATTTGACTAAGCATAAATAGACCATCGCACAATCACCACTAGCTTATTCATTCATGCATTATGGCATGCATCAAAGATTTGGGGATGTAAATGCTACTTTCTTAAGTGAAAGTAGTTCTGATCATAGTCCATGTATTATCAAGCTAGATAGTACTGCTATGAAAAGAGCTAGATCATTTAAGTATTGTAACATGTGGGATTTAGCAGATGAGTTTATAAATGTTGTGAATGATTATTGGTAGTAAGGTGTTCAACGAGTGCCTATGTATCAGTTGGTGATCAAGTTAAAAAGTTTGATGAAAGGTTTGAAGCAGCTAAACATAACTAAATTTTCTAATATAGAAAATAAAGCTATGCGAGTCTTTTCAAAATTGGTGGAAATTCAGTAAGAAATTCACTCTCAACCTTTGAATGAAGAAATTCATAACATGGAAGAGGTTGCTATGCTGGAGTGATGAACAAGGCTAGAATGTGCTTCTTGAAACAGAAAAGAATAACTGGTTGAAGGATGGAGATGAAAATACAGCATATTTTCATGCTTGTCTTAGGAAAAGAAGACTGCAGAACCAAGTGTATAGAATTAAGAATACAGCAGGGGAATGGAAAAAGGATATAAGGGTTGATGATGCATCCATTGATTAGTATGAAAGATTGTTGGGGACTGACGATAGCACTGCTTGTCATGTGAGTACCAGTATTGTTAGTGAGGGGATTGTGTTGTCTGCTAAGCAACATGTGATTTTATGTGATCCTTTCAATAGTGATGATGTGAAGCAAGCTTTGTTTAACATTGATGATACAAAAGTTGTTGGCCCTAAAGGCTATTCTAGTGCTTTCTTTAAGAAAGCATGACCAAATATAGGTAATGATGTGGTGTAGGTTGTGCTTGATGTGCTTGATTTTTTCCATTCTTGGAAAATCTTGAAACAGATAATTGCACAACATTATGCTTAATCCCTAGATGTAAGCAACCTGAAAGTGTTACTCAGTTTAGACTCATTGCCTGCTACAATGTGATCTATAAAGTGATTTCTAAGATGATTTGTACAAGATTGAAAGTGGTGCCGCCTTCCATTGTGGATTAAGTGCAGAGTGCTTTCATAGAGAAGAGGATGATTACGCATAATATCCTCATCTGTCATGATATGTTGAAGCAATATAGAAGTAATAGCCTCCCTACAAGATGTACTAAGAAGATAGACCTTAGAAAGGCTCATGATTCAGTGCACTAGTAGTTTATTGGTGATTTGTTGAAGCAACTGCAATTTCTCGAGCCTTTCATTCAGTGGATTGTGAGCTGTATTACCACTTCCTCTTTCTCTCTGAGCATCAATGGTAATACCTTTGGTTTTTTTAGAGGTAAAAGATTTTGAGTCAAGGTGATCAGATATCTCCAGTGCTTTTAGTTATTGTGATGGAGTATCTCAATAGAGTGTTGAAGAACATGAGCAAGAAAAATGGTTTTAAGTTTCATAATAGACGTGCACCAATGGCTTTGACTCATTTAGTCTTTGCAGATGACTTAATGTTGTTCTGTAAAGGCAATGTATGTTTTATCATGATGATGATGAGAGCTTTTAAAACTTTCTCTTTAGCCTCATGTCTGTATGCTAACAACGAAAATTCAGCTGTTTATTTTGGCAATGTGAAAGATGATGTGCAGCACATGATCTCTAAGTTTCATGTTTTGCTAAAGGTGATCATCCATTCAGATACCTTGATACCTATTTCAGGTAGAAGACTTACAGGAACTGATTGTGATGTGTTGGTTGGTAAAATTGTCAAAAGAGTGCTTTATTGGTCTTCAAGAAACTTATTCTATGTTGCAAGATATGTGCTTGAGAATGTTGTGCTATTAAGTATCCACACTTATTGGGCTCAAATATTCCTTTTGCCTAAAAAAAGTGATGGATAAATTAGTGCAAATCTATAGGGCCTTTTTATGGAAGGTAAGTCTCACCTCCATAAACATTCTGCTATATCTTGGGAATGGGTTTGTAAACTAAGAAAAAAAGAGGATTGGGCATCAGGGATTGCTATAGGTGGAATAGGGCTGTCATAAGTAAGTTTGTTTGGTAAATTGCTCAGATGGAAGATGTACATTGGATAAAATAGGTTAATTGTGTAAATATTAAGGATTTTAGTTGGTGGGATTATGTAGATCTAAAGTCTGCAAGCTCGTCATGGAAAATGATTTTTAGTGTAAAAGAGCATTTTAAATAAGCATAATATATCCAGAACAAATTGCTTGATGGCTTAAAGAGCTATACAGTTAGAAAAGATTACAATTGGTTAGTTGAAGAGCAAGAGAAAGTAGACTGGTATTATTGGCTTTGGAGTAAGGCTAATATTTATAAGCATGTTTTTATTTCATGGCTAGCAGCTAGGAGAAAGATTAAAAATAAGACAAAGATTACAACAAAGTTGCTTTTTATGTGATCAGGGTAAAGACTCTTGTCTGCACCTATTTTTCAATGTCAGTTTGGGATTCAGGTAGGTAGTAGAGTCATGTATTGGCTTCAGATCGGACATGGCCAACAGGAGAATTTGTACTCTATGTGGAAGAAGTGGGGGCGCATATAAATCAAAGAAGCAATAGCAAGTGAGCTATGTTAGTTTAGCAGCCAAGTGTACAACATCTGGAAAGCAAGAAACCACTCATAATGGCATGATGCATTTATGAGATTATAGGTTTTAATCAAGCAAATCCAGGCTGATGTATGTGTAGGAGTTAAGAGTAAACTCTCAGATAAATGGAGCATACGAGAAAGAGAATGGTTTAGTAATTTGTGTATGGAGGCTGGATAGTTTCTTTGTATCTTGTTGGTTTTGTGTTGTGTTTGTTGTTTTGTTGAAGTATGTTGTTAGCAACTGTTGTTGCTTAGGCTGTGTTGAAGATTTTTAATTGCTTTTTGGTAATATACTTACAGTTTTACCACAAAAAAAAATCCTATCACACTTTTTGTGTATCACTGCACCACTTATATGCTACTGATTCTTATTAGTTTACTGATTACTATGGCTTGTGATAACTTTAAAATTAAATTTAAAAAACTTTATGATCATCTAAACCATTTGTGATTTCTATTATGGAAGTGTCCATGGCTATTTATGGAGCTACAAGTGAGGAAATGCAGGAACATGATCGAGGATGAAAATGAGGTATCTTTGCGCTTAATTTACATCCAGGTACTCTGAAGCTTATTCAAGCTTATGGAGTTAAACAAAATCCTAATTTAGATAACCTAATAATCTACAGCAAGGTGATGTTAAAGGAAAATTTTCTATCAAATATGCCATTAGGATTATGCGCCATGGAGAAGACTTGATAGAATATGTGTTGGGATGTTGTGCAGAATGCACCAGTTCAATAAAGGATTTGTGCCATTGTATGGCTTGCCTGCCATGATCCCAAATGTTCTACAAGTAACATGAAAGATGATCCCAAATGTTATATACTCTTAGAGATTGTCCTGTTGCCAAAGTTGTGTGGCTTACTTTAATTAGGTGGTCCAGCACTCGAGCAACAATTCCTCCCACATTTCTTGAAACAATGAATCACTATTAAAATACAAAGAGGTACTAATGCACAACTAGTAATAATATATCTCTTTGGTGGATTTGGAGTTGGCGAAATTATTTTCATTTCGGGAAAAACTCCCAATCCCAGTTGATATTGGTGCTTTTCTCCAAGTTAGATTTAATGAAGCTTTACATAGCCTACATGACCTTGGTGGTGTCCTAGTTAAGAAAAAAGTTCAAGAACATATATCATGGCAAGCTCCTCCTTCTGATGATATTTGAATTGTGATGGAGCTGCTAAGGGATCTCCTAGACCTGCCCGAGGAGGAGCACGAATCATTCGTGATAATGGTGGTGACATGATATCTGCCCTATCAACTAATTTTTGTCATTATTGTAATGCTCTTCGTGCTAAAGCCATGGATTTAACCAAGGGTACACCTAGCTAGCACGCAATCTGTAAATCAAGAAGTTGAAAATCCACTTAAACAACCTAACATGTGTGCAAATACTAGGCAGGAATAAACAAGCCAGTGGTTATTGTATCATGAACTTAACTATATATTGTCAAGACATGCTTAACAAATTCGATAGGTAAGCGAAGGTTTTCCATATTTCTGCGAAGGGAGTGGGCGGTGGACAAACAACCATGACATCTCTCATAATAGTCATCTTTTACTTTAATAGAATTCCTTTAGAACTTTGTCGCGTTTTATAGGAGGATTGTAGAGGTGTGGCTTTCTCATGTCTTGTCCTTCCATAACTTTGTTCGTTGTAGTTTAGTTTTATTTGTATTTCCTTCATTTGGAGCCTTCTCTTTTGAATAAAAAAAGGGAAAACAACAGCTCATAAGTGGTACATGAAATATGGGATATAAGATTTGGACTCCTTTTTGTCGACTATCCTTTAAAATAATTAATCAATAACAAAACTTACATAATAGGATTTCAGTGTGTACAATAGTTAATGAAGAATGAGTTTATACGAGCTTTTGCAAAAGCTAAACAAGTCAATTCATTATTACAGTAAGTTTTGAATTTTGATAAGGGTAAGTTTATTGCAAGTCTTGAAAGGAGTCTTGAAAGGAGTCTTGACTTGAGACTTTTGTGGATCTTGTGCAATAAACTACTCTAAGACTCCATAGAGTTTTAAAGTGAGTTTTGATTTCCAAAACTCAACTCAAGACTCCCCTTGTCTCAATTCTATTGGAATTTTACTTTTTTTTTAAAAAAGCCCAAATAAAAAAATTCTGATTAATAAAAAAAAGTGAGTCTTGATAATAGTTTGGGGATAAAGTATAAAATTAAAATGAGTCTGAAATGAGTATGAGTTAGTGGAAAGCTGATGTGGCAGAGTCTGAAGTATAGTCTTAGGGTCTGTTCTCTTCGACATAAAACAGCTAAATTGAACTGAATTGAACTAAACTGAACTGAATTGAACTGAAATGAATAGTGATATGTGAGAGTAAAAGTATTGTCCAGAGCTGAACTGAACTAAATTAATCTGAGCTTAACTGAATTGAACTGAACTGAATTGAACTGAAAAAAAGTTGGGGAGAACAGGCCTTTAAAGTCTTGCAATAAACTTACCCTAAGTCATAATAAATTCATACTTCGTTTTTTATACATGCTACATAGAGAAAGTGGAGGGTTTTTAAGAAATGTAGAGAGGGAAAGTAGGGGACCACCACTTTTTGAATAAAGAAATATTTGTTAAGGAAAAAATATAAGTATTTTAAAGGAAAAGGTGGGGGACCACCAATTTTTTAATAATATTTTAAGATAGTTATGGTGAAAAGGGATCCAATTATACTATGTAGCATCTATTATGACATTTTCATTTAAAAAAATATAGCATCTATAATAAAAACGGAAAAAAATATAAATGAAATTTACTAGATGTTGACCATAAAAAAATGCCCCCATTATTGAAAGTACTTGTGTTATTTGATTTAATAATTCTGCTCAAGATTTTGGTTCACGGCTAAATCAAATTTAATAATTCCCGATAAAAAAAAATAAGGCATGCAGCATTTTTCAATAGTTAGACATTCTGCTCAAGATTTTGGTTCACGGCTAAATCAAATCACCATACGGTCGTCGACTCTTCGTCGCCCTATATATGTTGCTTTTGTTTTGGTGCAATCACTCCTCGATTTCACCCTAGAAATTAGCTCTAGACTTCTAGCGTAAGCTGTACAAAGTGGGTGTTTGTTTACGGGGATTAGGGGGTGTGGGAATGGGATATTATATTCCCATGGGTAGATATCTCATGTTTGTTTGAGGGGATATCTAAATTTCTATGTGAACGGCAATGGGATTAAACCCCCCATACCATCAAAATAAGACATGGGGCCAGGTATTAAGGAGGGGATTATTTATGGTTATGTTAAAAGACGAATTTACCCTTCATTAAGTACAAAGAAGGGAATGGGGGATTCAAACCTATAACCTATCGTTCACAGCACCTCAATCTTAACCACTAGGCCAAGACATTCTTGATTAGAGTGTAAACCTATTGTAGGATTATAAAGCAACTCCCAAGTCCTTAAGTCCTAATAAATAAAAGTTATGATAGACCAAACACCAAAAACAAATTGACATAATAATTAAATAATGATTTACTACTCCTTTTCTATGGTGATCTGATGACTCCCAGCTAATATCACTCCAATTAATTTCTTACGACATTGACAAAGTAACAATCAACATTATTCCCTCGATTCCACATATTTTCATCCGCCGTAAATTTTGCTGTGCAAACCGTAGCGTAAAGTATAACCACCAGTGTGACCACACTCTCTCGTCAACCACCACTATGATGCTACTTTTGCATGGCTAATGCCTAATAAAGCTACCAGGGAATCTTTACATTTTAACTATCTAAACCATTTAACAGTGGAGATTTTTTTTATAGCTAGGTAGTATCTATATGCTTGATTATATAAATTAGACTCTATAAGAATTAAGATAGATTAGATTGATATTCACAAGTGACGTCTTCTCATAAAAAACGTAAAAGTTGCAAAATATAGTCCCTCTATTTTTTTATTTGATCATTTCTATTTTCGAAAATCAAACTATTCACTTTGACATGTTACTTTAGTTATTTTATAAGTAAAAATATAATCATGTGTGATCTTGTTATATTCTTCTCAATGTATTGATAATATCAAATATATATAATTTTTTTTTGAAAAGAATTATATATAATTTTTACTTAAAAGAAATAAGAGGTATTAAGATTTAAGAAACGACTTGAAAATCATGCAAAAACAATATAGCAAATAAAAAAATGGAGGGAGTACTAATGTGACTACTATTTCCGGAAGAGCTCTGATTACCAAATTATACGTGAGTATTTTCAGAGCTACAAGCCTGCAATAGTGTATGTTGATATAATTATTATTAGGAAAACAAATGGTATGGAGATAGAGTTTCAAAATGTCTTCCAGAGTTAAATGCTATGATGATTCTTCAGTAATCATACCAAAAATATTATGACTGAAGTCAACTGAAGTCAGATGCCCTTGCAAACACACATTAGCCACCCCTTTTCTTTTTCATTTGTTTTGTTAAAAACAGAAATATTTTTGATAAATACTCAATATAAATTTGTAAATTTCAAAAAATAAGAAAATCCTAAAAAATTAATATTTTATTTTTTCCCATCTTTTTTTCTCTCCTCTTTTTCCCCTGAACCCCGATTTCATCCTTCTTCCTTCCCTACCTTCTTTCTCCACCCACCTCATCTCCTTTCTCGACCCTTTTCGATCAATCAACTGCTCTTTTGTTACTCTACTCTTCACTCACAAGTGAATCTTCTTTACACAAACACCAAGGGTGGAAGTGTGCTTTTAGTGGAAGTGTGCTTTTAGTGAAAGCTTGATTTCAATCTTCTTTACATATCTAGGGTTTTGGTTTTGGGGAAAAGTCTTATTTCAATTGTTTTTATTATGTTCCAATAACAAAGAAAGTTTCAGCTATCATGTTCATATGTAGCACCACTTTGTTCAGGTGTTTGTGCATCAACCAACCAAATTAATTACTCCAGGAGATTGGACTTGCTAGTGCATATACGTCCTATCTGAATGGTTTTATTGTTATCTGGATTCAAATGAACAATGTAAATAGTAGTAGCTTTTTCAAATATTGTCCCACTAACAGTAATCATGTTTTAGGAAGTTAATTAGTTTAATTATCTAAATTAAAATTTATGACAAATACTAAATTAAAATGCTAGGAATTATTTTTGAAAAAACTGTCATGTTTGGGGATAAAAATATTACTCCCTCCGTTTTTTTTTAGATGTAACATTGGACTTTTCACATTTGCCAAGGCACAACTTTGACCAATAATATCTCCAATTGTATAAAAGTAAAAATTATAAAAAATATATATATATTTGGAAAGTGTATACCGTGACGAATCAAACAAGATCCCACATGACTATATTTTTTCTTATGTATAAATAACAATTAGTGGTCAAAGTGTATTGCATGAATAGTGCCCAAAGTCAATATGTTACATCTAAAAAAAACGGAGGGAGTATTAGTAACAATATGTATGGTTTATCATTTGATCTAATAAAAGTCATACGTTGCCCTAAAAAAATTGCAAAAAGCGACATATGCTACTCGCCTTCAAGAGGAATCGAACACGCACCGCATAGTTGCATATGAGTTTCGTTTCAAAACTTAGGGGTGTAAGTTATTTTGTTAATAACCGAAAACCAAACTTAACCAAATCGAATTAGTAATTTGGTTTGGATTTTTTGTGAAATCAGTTTGGTTTGCATTCTAAAATTGTTTTTTCAGTTTGGTACTGTTCTAATTTTGGAAAATCGAAAAAACCCGATCCAAACCGAAATATAGAAATGTAGGTCCCCATCCCTATTCTGATGTGAAATTGAAGGCTATATTCAAGTTCTTGATTTAAAGATAGGTTCTTTATGGTTTCTTGAATGAATCTTGAATGAAAGAATGTATCTTTTTTTGTTTCTTGATCGATTCTTTAACCAAGAAAGTGAATCTTGAATGTTAATTCAAGACTTAGGTTCGAACTTCCTATGCGTCACACACACGAAATTCAAGATATGAAATTATCAACTCCTAACCAAGGTTTGATAATAACTGGGGTTTGCATTCACTGCTTAAACTTTGGATTCACTCCTAAAACTTTAATTCCACAAGGAATAGATTAAACTCAAAACAAAACACTCTTTTTATTATGATGGCCGAAATATCCTATATATACTACAAGATTTCCTAAACCTACTAGGACTAATAAAGCTTAAAGATAATAAATAACAAACTAACATTATCACACGCCTAACATAAGATAGTTACTAATTATTAAGACTCCTAATAAGACTCAACGATAAGGAATGAGACTCCTAAGTATCATAGGATTCCTTTATCACTTAAACACTTAGTTAAAATAAAACCTTAATTTACATAGAATTCTAACAGAACTAGAATACTATGTTCGAATCCTAACAAAACTAGGATTGTGCATTTTTTATGCTCCATACGCATCATAGTCCAACTCTCGAAAAATATGAGCTTTTGCCACTTTGAGTTTTCCTTTCTCATAATCCCAAAGCCTCTAAGATGTAAATCAGTAAGTTGGTATTTCTTGCTCCTCTCTCCTAAGTCCTAGTCAGTAAGCCACCACTAAAAATAATTTGGTTTGGTTTGGTTTAGTTTGGATTTTGGAACATTGAAAAATTCGATGTGGTTTGATTTTGGCTTTCGAATTCCTGTTTTGTTTGGATTGAGACAAAGTCCGATTTGGATTTAGATTGAAAATTCTAAATTCAAATTAATTTTGACTTAGTTTAGTTTTGTTCTAAAACCAAACTGAAAATCGAACTTAAACCCCTATCAGGACTAGTTACCACGGAGACGGGGGGTATTAGAACGTCCAACTGTTCTTCCTAATTGATTATGTAATATTGTTCACAAATTCACGACAAACATAAGATACGCGTATTTTGATATTTGCTAACAGGAAAACAATTTTGATACAGAATAATGTTTAACTTTGCATGTAGGATAGCTAAAACACGCTTTCAAATATCTAGTAAAATAAAGATTTAACTTTTCGTATCAATATTTATTAAAATATAAAACGTTGTTTAATTTCAATAAATGACTCGACTTCACACAAGATAGCTTTACCAAATTTGTTATTATCTCCACAAAAAATAATTTAATTTCCACATTAAGTCGTGCGCTATTCTAAGCCTCAAGTGTTGATTCATGTGCTTAAATCGACCAATGTAATGTCTATTTTTTTCTAATTAAGAGACACCAACGGTGATTATTGGATATTATTTCATTCAAATTAGTGGTTAGAAGGTTTCATCCAATCAAATATGGCCAAGATACAGAGCGTTGGAGGGCTTATTGATCGTTTATAATTTGTCTCAATGGTTCTCTCTAAATTGATTATAAATCATTCCAAGAAATATAATAACCTCATCTAGATCTCGTACCTTATCGGCTTATCCAATAGTGAGCTAATATGGTCTGGGGGTTTCATCCATAGTGAGATCAAAGAGTCATTGTGTTGTGTATAATGTTTTGTCTCCAAGAACGACCTATTTACAATATCAAACGCTCTTCAAACAATCATGTATAGTTTATGTCCTAATCTTCTTAGCTCATGTCCTCAAAGTAAATAATATTTTATTGGTGCGAGATACTTTATCTTCTTAGCTCATGTCCTCAAAGTAACCAATATTTTATTGATGTGAGATACTATCTTCGCGCGTTAGGATGATTATTCAATGGTTATAACAAGAGTAATCAGTTGATTATATAGTACAATAATATTATATTCGAGTATATGACAGAGGTTTTCCATGGATCATTTGGGTCAGATATTGGTTGTATTCCAGAATAACTGTGTCTCATGTCTTAAATGGCTAAAGTTGGATCGTGTCCTAAATGGCTAAAGTTGGATCATGTCCTAAATGACTAAAGTTGGGTCATGTCATAAACCTAGAAAATCGAGGAAATCGACCTAACGCAAAATAAATTAGGTCGTGAACTCGTGACCTATAATATTTATGGCATGACAATTGACATGTAGAGATGGCCAACAGTGCGGGCCAATCCAGCCCAGTCCACCTCGTGGGCCGTGTGGGCCGGGCGAGCAAAAAGCCCGGTCCAGCCCAGCTCGAACCGTGAAATTGGTGGGTGGGCCGTGGGCCAGATTTCTTGAGCCCAACCCACTAAAGCCCACTACTAAAAATGCCCAGTCCGGACCATGAAACCGGTCCAACTCGACCCATGCACCAAACCAGCCCAATCCAAGTAAATATTTAACCAAATTGTGTATATTTTAATCAAATTGTATATATTCTAATCAAATTGCATATATTATAATTCAATTAAATTTAAAAATAATGAAATTATTCATTAATATCAATATTTATATATATTTTTAATTCATTTTAAAGATTTTATGTAACAATAATGAATAATTTTAATGATTAAATAATTTTGAAAAAAAAAATTTCATGCCGGCCCGTCAGGCCGGTCCAGCCCATTAGACCCACGAACCGTGAAAACCGGTGACAGACCGATGTGTGCCAAGATTTTTCAGCCCGCAGACCAGCCCGCCCAACCCATGAATTTCACGGTGCGGTCCTGGGCCGTGAAATCTCAGCCCAGCCCACTACGGCCCACGGTCCGGCCCACCCAGCCCGCACCAGTGGCCATCACTATAATGACATGAAGTTTGGGGCATGCCCTAATCCTAAAATTCTGGCTCCTGTCCTAGAAATCAACCAAGTGTTAAAGGTTGGGTCTTCACCTAATGGCATGACATAAAGTTTGGGGTCATGTCCTACTTTTTTTCTTTTTTCTTCTGTCGAAGAAATCTGATATACTAAATCAGTTTGTCGCCGATAACATATCTCTAGCTACAATCTAAAATATTTGGTGCAAAAACCATAGAAGACGTGGAGGTCGGTGTTGCCGGTGCAAGGTTTTGATTGGGGCATATAGGGATACGGGAAGGAAATGACAGACTAGAAAACGACGCAAAGAAATCTACTTCCACGAGCATCAGTCATCGTCGGTGGTCGAGCATCAGTCATCGTCGACAACCTAGCATCATTCATCGACGCCGGCACAAAAGTAAAGATTCCTTCCGTGGGGGATAGGAGAATTTCACAATTGTGAAAAAGGAACCGCAGGAAGTCGAAAGAAGAAGAGAGAGAAAATACCCCCCAAATTAAAAAAAAAATTCCAGAAAAATAACTTTTCGAAATTATTATTTTATTTCAGAATCTTTTTGTGTATCTTTTTTATAATTTTTGGTATTTTTGAGGATTTTCATAAATCAATTTAGGGTATTTTCATAAATGATACAAATATTTTTTAGTAAAAGAAATATAAAATGGGTCATTGCAAACTTGTGGCTCACATGCACTTGAGGCCTACTTTTTGGGTGATCATATTTCAACTATGATCACCTTAGAATTTTCATAAATACTAACACTTCCTCATCACTCCCTTCGTCCCAAGTCCTAACAAATGGATCTTTTTTTTGTTTTTTTTATATGGTTTCAAAAATACACCATGAATATCTCTAATCACATAATTAACAATAACAAATTCTAAAATTAATATTTCAAAAATATGAATTCAGACGATATATAGTAACAAAATACTACATAATACTTTTATTTCTTATACATTAGTGAGAAAATATGGTCAAAGTTGATGAAGTTTAACTTTGAAACACAAAATGAATCCAATTTGGAATGGACGGAGTAACTTATGTTGTCAATTAGTAGTATATGGGTTTGTAATTAAATATCATATTTTTAACGTTTTATAGTTAGACACTAGTTATTAGGCTCGGGCTATGCCCCGGGTAAGAAAAAAGTTCATTTATTAATATAATACTTTATGATAATAACACTAAATACAACTTAGTCTAGTGGTTATGACTTTAGTATATGTACTTGAGGTCTCGGGATCAAACCCTATACTACGCAATTTCTAAATTTTTTTATTGTACATAGATTACATGAACTAAGGGCCTGTTCTCTCCAACTTATTTTCAGTTCAGCTCCATTCTTTCATAACCATTTTGTTAAATATTATTATTATGTTGGTCTAATTTATTTTATTAATTACTCTTATTATTATTATTAATTTATTTTTATATCATTATTATTAAGTATTATTATTATAATTTCTATATAGTTTTTGTTTATTATAGTTTTACTCATTATTATTACTATTATTATTATGAGGAACATGGTTTAGGTCAAAAGCACAAATAAACCCACGTTTTTTAGCATATAAACCAATCAATCGCATCAAAACGATTTATGATGCAATTTTGCGCGGTCCGACCCAATCATTATTTTTATTACTAAATATTATTAAATTTAATTATTAAAATAGTAATATTAATTTACTTCTTAGACATTATTGTTATTATATAATTATCATCAAGTATTAATACTCCCTCCGTTTCCTAAAGATCTTCCCTCTTCCCGTTTAAGGGTGTTTCCAAAAGATCTTCCCTCTTTTGCTTTATTCCTTATTTGGCAAAACAAATTTCCCTATTACCCTCTCATGTCACTATCATATGGTCCACCATTACATTATTAATTCAATTTTACTCCCTTTCTCTCTCCTACTTTAACCCCTTTTTATTTGTTTATTTATCTTAACCCCTTTCTCTCTCCTACTTTACTCACACCATGCCCCACACAACTTGATTTTCCTTGGTATCTGTAGGAACAGTAAGTGAGAAGATCTTTAGGAAACGGAGGGAGTATATTAATACAAATAATATAAAATAATTATTATTAATTATCATTAATTATTTAATTTATAATTATTAATATTATTTATTTATAAATATCATTTAAAAATATCCAAAATACTATTATTATTATTCATTATTAATTATTCATTACTATTAATTATCATTATAATTATTATTTAATATTCATATTATTATTGTTTAAATATTAGAGTTTTTTGTCAAAGACAACCTTTTATTAGTTTATATATACTTTTTTGTGAAAGACAACCTTTTAAAAAAAATTGGGCAACTTCAAACCTTAATGAAATTTTTTTTGTCAAAAACAAACTTGACCGACATTCCGGCGTTGACTCGTCGGAAACCGGTGTTGACCTTACTTAAACGATCATGTGCCCCTCACATGATCTCTTTTCTCCCTAATTTTACTTGTTTCCCAACCTTTTCCCCCTTAATCACCCTCCCATCTTTTCTTCCCTCCCATCTTTCCTTCCCTCCCTTATGCATTAGTACTCCCAACCCCAATTCCTCATCTTCTCTCTTAAGTTTGCAAATTCAGATCCTCATTTTTCTAAGGCTAAAGTCGATTTCCCGTTAAACTCCTTAAACAAAACATGAGCTTTCTCAACCCTTTTGGATTTAGAGAGTATATCAAGAAGGGTATTGCAGGTGGTGAAGTCGCATAAACCAACAGAGAGAGTGGGAGTAATGCAGGTGGTTTTCGAGGATGGTGAAGAATTAAAGGTCTTTTGGGCCATGGTTCCAGAGGAGTTTTAGAGTTTGATTGACAAGAGGTTCGGAGAAGACAAAATCTAGGGATGAGAGCAGGGTTTTTGAGTCTTCTATGGAGAAGATCAGGTTGGCTATGGAAGTCGCAGTTGAGGAGAGAGAATCTGACGGCGGAGGAAAGGTGGTGCTGGTGGAGATGGGCTTGAGGAGTCCACAATGGAGTTGGAATGGGAGTTTTTGGAGGTTCAAAATTCCTAACCAATCCTTTAAAATAGCAAGATAAGATCATGGCATCTCACAGTTACAAGTGAACTTTGCTCGGCAACAATTACAAAAAGAGAAGATGAGGAATTTGGGTTGAGAGTAAAGACGCATAAGGGATGGAAGAAAAGATGAGTTGGTGATTAAGGGGGAAAAAGGGAGGGAAATGGGTAAAATTAGGGAGAAAAGAAATCAACTGGCGTTTGGGTTTAAAGGATAAGTTTGAGAAGCGCTTCAGAGAGTTTGGGGTCAGAAGATTGAAGAGAGAGATAGAGAGTGAAACTTAGAATTTAGAGAATGAGAGAGAGAGAGAGATGGAGAAGGCATTAGTAAAAACTGCGTTTGAGGAACAGAGAGAGTGACAAGGGAAACAAATATATATATCAAGGGATTAACGACCCACTTATTTGTTTAAACAAATTTGACGACCTTTTTAACGTCCGTTTTAGCAGACGGTAAATGAAGGGGCAGACGGTAATCAGCATCTGCTAACATAGGCGGATGGTAAATTAGTAAAAACGGACGGTATTTATCGTCGGGTCGGGTTTTGCGTTGAATGGTGTTCTAGCAGTAGGGAGAAGAGAGATGTTTATGGTTTGATGCTTTAGGCAGGGAAGGGGGTTTCAAAGGGGATATAATTTTTGATGTTGTGGGAGGGGGGCTAGGATGGTAGTTTTAGAGGGTTTACCTGTTGTAGAAGGTCATTAACCTGCTGTGACCATTTTCATAAAACATATCCTAAAGTTGGGACCACTAAAAAATAATCAAAAGTTGGAATTGAAAATAGCGAAACGCCTATAGTTGGGATTGTTCTTATCAATTTTTCTATATATTTATATAGATTACGTAGAGACGGTAATCTCAAAGTTAATTTGGATCAAATTTAGGTCTGATATTTTAGTTGTGGCTCTAGTCATGTTGGGTTCCTTTCAAGTTTGATTCAAGTCTATTATACCTAGGCTAAATTCAATTTTAAGTTTCAGTCAATAATGAAGTCAGTCAGCATTTGGATTTTCAAGTTTAATTCAAAATCATTTCAACTTTAGATATTGTAAATTATTTGGTCAATGTAAATACTTTCCCTTTTTTCTTGTAATATTTTGACTTTGACATTATTTATGATTTACTTGGACTAGATATTAGCAAATAATATACATTATAAATTTTAGCATGTAAGGTGCTATTGGATTTATCTCAATATATATTTACAAGATTTTAACTTTTTTTATTTTTATTTTTTACAAATATATACTTTGAGAGATATTAATTGTCAAAGTTGTAAAATTGACAAGCCTGAAAGTCAAAACGTTTTTAAAAAATAAAGTATATGTTTATAAATATTCATATATAGTAGGAGATTATACTAATATACTAGTCAACATTTGTTCGAGGACATATTCCAATCGAGTCGTTTTAGGGTCTGTTCTTGTCAAATTCCTTCATTTTGAGTTTTAGATTAACTCCCATTTTCTTGGGGTTGGGGGGGGGGATTAGGTTTTGGTTCAAGTAATTCGGAGTGGATCAATCTCGTTATAGCCTAGAATATGTCATGATTTTTTTTTTTTTGGTAAATAGAAAATATTATTACCAAAGAAAGAAATGGTTAAATCCAACCATACAAACAGCTCAAACAAGAAACAAAAGGAGCAGGCTACAAAATATAGCTACTCATTTTCTTTACTCCTATACATCTCTGAAACATCAAAATTTGAGCTTGTTTAACAATGTCATCCACTTGAACAATCATGTTCTGAAATCGCTTGTAGTTTCTTGCCTTTCATATGAGATAGATTGAGATAGAGAATCCCATTCTATAGAACATATGTTTTGGTCTGCTTCCTTGAATTTCTCTTCTTTATAACTCAGCTAGCCAAGCTTCTCGTTGTCTATTATAACCCATCCATTGAAGCATTTTCCCCCAAACTTCAGCAGCAAATCTGCATTGAAACAGAAGATGATCTTGTGTTTCTTCTGCTTCATTGCATAAACTACACATAGAATCACATAGCACTCCTATTTTCTGTAATTTGTCACAAGTTGCAAGCCTACCAAGGATGGCCAACCAGGTGATAAAATTACATTTTGGAGGTGCTGGGTTGTTGCATACTACTTGCTTCCAAGTAACTTTATCATTCGAACCCAATAGGAGATTATATATGCTTCTGATTGAGTTAGTGTCTTTGTATAGCATATCATGACCTCCAGGAATCTTATGAAACCACTGAATTGCTCCCAGTATCTTCCTAACAAGCCAAGAAGCTTGTTGAGGCAAATCTAATATGTCATGATTTTACTAACATAATACTCTCTTATTTCCATATTAAATGAAATACTTTGGGGGTGTTTGACAATTAGAGTTTTGGAGCAAAAAGAGAGTTTTGGACCACTTTGAGAGTTTTGACTAGTCAAAAATTCTAAAAAGAGTGTTTGGTAAAAATAGAGTTTTAGAGAGAGTTTTGGAATGAAAATTCTCAAAATGAAAAAGCTCCTAATAGGACCTTTTTCTTTAGAGGATTAGGTACAAATATGTATAATGACTTGTTTGCCTCGAATAATACTACTACACATTATATTAAAATGTATATAAATGTCATTTTACTCAAACAAATGGCAATAAGCTTTTAGCAATCATTAATTGTTACCAAACACATTTATAAAAAAAAGTTGTCAAATCTGCAGTCAAATCTGCTGAACAAAAAGTTAAAACTCTAACAGCAAACTCTAAACTCTAACAGGTAAACTCTAAACTCTATTTGTCAAGCAGGACCTTTAAATATCATGTCATCTCATATCAATTGTAAGTATGAGCTTACTATTATTTTATCAACTCACTCTACTTTTAATTTATACCTCAAACCTTTTATTTAAAATGATGAATTATTATTAAAATAATACTTACCTCACTCATCCAACCATAACCCAAATACATAAATCACACAAAATATCTTTCTCTCTCTCCCTCTCTCTCACACACACACATTATCTTTAGTCAAATCAAATTTCACAATTAATAATAAAATTTATGTATCATATTATCTACTTTCAGAAACATTATTAATAAGAATATGTTGCGATTAAAATGGGACAGAGGTAGTACTTTTTATCTACTTTATTATCCTTACAACACTTTAAACTTCAATTTTAGTACCAACACAAAACTTTAATCCTTATTAATATCAACTAATTATTAGTTAAAATTTATAATGATATTTTGAGTATATAGACAAAATCTACTTTCTCCGTTCTTCTATCATTACAACATTTTTCTTATTTGGAAGTTTCATATTGATTGCAACATTACTTAATTTGACTATGATTTCTCTCTATCTCTCTCCTTATCACACAGGTCCGTTTCATCTCTCTTATCGCCTGAATAAAATGTGCAACCCCCTATATGTTGTAATTATTAAAGAAAGGATGAAGTATAATAAAAAAATGATATGTATTATTTGTATAAATTACTATATATATATGATGAAAGTAAATAAGGTGAATAGTAAAAAATTCGAAATATGAATATTTTGGAGAAGTATTTTTAATAATTGACTAGTTGTCTTATTCTCATTCTCTTTCCTTCACTAAATTAGAAGGGGTTATATTTGAAAATATAATACTCACTCTGTACTTAATGAACAATTTTTCCTGTTTGGACAATCCACTAATAAATTCTATGTTACCTTACATATTGAACTAGTTTGCGGACTGTGTATGATAAACGAGATGTATTTTGTTTAATTAGTTTATTTGTAGAATATATAATAAATAACTAGAAATCTAAATGTATAATTAGATTGTAGATCGATAAACAATCCTTAATAAATAGATAATTACTTCATGATATTCCAAATGACCAAATGGTAATCATATATAACAACTTGTATTTACTATTGAAAGATGTATCGATCAAATCATACCATAAATATTATCTACACGATTTTCATAATTTATATAAATATATTCATTCTGGTTTTTATTACTTTATCCACTTTTTTATTTCATTTTTACATTGAATAATGGTCACACCAATTGTTTATTATTCACTTTACTTTTCTTGACCCATAACATTATAATCATATACAATATGCCAATAAAATACTACTCTCTTTCATTTTATAACCCACATACCTACTTCTCCTAAACATATACCCAATAAAGTGGATAACTAATAAAACTGAAGGGGTGCTATTTAATATTGCAATTAGAAGGGAACGAATGGTATAACTTTTTTTTTGAATGGGAGTGTGGTATAACTTTTAGTTATTAAAAGATTTATGCATAAAATCATGTAACATGGTGTAATTGATAATTTTGCAGTAAGAAATCAATCATAATGATTTTGTAGTATATTTAAGTCCCTTCATTTTATAAAGTTCTTTCAAATTTCCTTTTAAGGATATTTCATAAATTATCAATCACATTGAGAGATATTCTATAATAAAAAATGATATGTATTTATATAAATTACTAAAAATATATGACCAAAGTAAGATAGGTCAATATTCAAAAAGTCAAAATGTGACAATTTTTCAAACAATGGGAGAAGTATTTATAATAGTTGACTAGTTGTCTTCTTCTCATTGTCTTTCCATCACTTAATTAGATGGTTATGTTTGAAAATTTATATCAAAAATTATTAAAAGAGATGGTCTAATTTTAATATAAAAGTAGACCTAGTAATTAAATGGATTAAATAGTCACCGAAATAAATTAACCTAGTCACTATTGGGCTAATTCTCTTTTTAATATTGGGCTTACCATTGCCTAATTTTAATTTAAAAGTAGGCGGTCTCTTACAAGACAAATTAAATTATTAAAAGAGACGGTCTAATCTATACTAATATATTAAAAGGCGTTCCTAAGAACGTATATGTGCCACGTGTCACCCTCCCTCATCCAATAGCATTCTATCCACGTCTTTCTCATATAGTAAAAAAAAAAAAAAGAAGAATTGTTTACGTAAATATTCGAACCCACAACCTCAAGTATGAAAGTAAGAAATCCAACCATTACTCCACCATATCATTATTGATTTTGTAATCAAAATTAATGATGACATATGAATGGAAAACGTTTGAAATACATATAATGAATAAGACGACTTTTTAAAATGAGTATGCAAATGCTTATTTAACTAATAATAAATTGTAGCAAAGAGAAAATCTGAGGCATCGTCCAGGTCTAAATACTAGTTTTAATATAAAAGTCGACCTAGTCACTCATTGGATTAAACTAGTCACCGGAAGAAATTAACTTAGTCACTATTGGACTAATTCTCTTTTTAATATTAGGTTTACCATTGCCTAATTTTAATAAGAAAGTAGATAGTCTCTTACAAGACAAACTCGACAAACTATACTCCCTTTATCCTTAATCAACAATTTTTCATGTCTCTAATAAATTCCATGTTACCTTATATATTCAACTCCACCCGGTGTATATGTAATGTGGATGTTCCCGTTAATTTTTTCACACGGTATTTTCAATAACCCATATATGCAATAATGTAAGCTCATGTACTAACGCACAGTGGGGGATGTTGGCCAACTATTTTACTGTGGCAGAGTCGTTTAATTAGAAGTTTTACATGAAAATTCTAGATGATGAATAAAAATACCAATACAAGCACACCAAAATATAAATGTAACAAAGAGCTTGTAGCTAATGTCATCGATTTAAATTCCAACGCTTCAATCTTTAAGCAATTTTTTTCATTTATTTGTTTGACCATTATGAAATCTTCAAGGAATTGACTAATTTTTTAAGAAATTGAAGAAATAATTTATTAGCGACTAAATCAATTACCAAATCACTTTCTTAAGTAAAAAAAAAGAGATAATCTTATATGATTTGAGAAAAAAAAGTAATATTATAGCTGAGAAAAAAGGAATTTTTTCTTAAAGAAGAAGAATAAAATATAGTAACAACCAATGGAAAATATTTTTCTAATTTAGGCAAATGGATATAAGCCAAAGATAGAGGGGAGAAAAAGAAGAAAAAAGAAAAGCATTTTAAATGATGGAAAAAATTAGCTCGATTGTGTTGATGTAAGGTTCGAACTTCGTACCAAACTGTCAACTTTCTCTTTGCGCCTTGCTTTACTGCCATGTGCCAACATTAGTTTTGTGTAAAAAAATTGTAGTTTCTTTTATTCTTATCTTATTATAGAGTTATGGGGGCCACCCTCACCCGCCATGTCTATAATCCGCCAATGTTAACTCGTAAAATATTAGGTCAAAATTATGGGTTTTTCAGGGTCGGCACATTGGGTCAATGGAAAAAAAATGATATTATCTTTTCAAGCAACTAATGTGAGAAGGAAATTATAAATAAAAAATAAAAGTAAATACTAGAGAGTTATTTTTTAACCAAGAGTCCCTTAAGCCTTATATCTCATCTTATTGTTTAACTATATGATTCACTTAACCAATTATATTTTGTTATATATCTTTGTCCTCGTCTACTTGATTTTTTGATTAATTGTTACCCTTACTGACAAATAAATATGATCAAGTATTGTCGGATCGGACTCGTCCTAAATATTGTGAGCAAATTCATACAAACTTGATAAATTAATTTATGAGGATTGTCTTATCGAATTATGTGCTTTAAGAAGCCTTTTATATATATATATATATATATATATATATATATATATATATATATATATATATATATATATATATATATATATATATATATATATATATATATATATATATATATAAGGGAAGAGGGGAGCAGTGGTGTCCTCTTTTGAAACGCCTATTTTGCCCCTCTTCCCTTTCTAAATTACAAAACGAATGTCAAAATCAAAATCGGTACTCAAAGAAAACTATCGAAAATAAACTTACAACACTCACTCACAAATCATTTAAAAGAAGAATCTTTACAAATCACCCATACAATTGAGAAAATCATGTTTAAAATCTATCCTTCAATATTCATACATACATAAATAACTTAACAAAAATAAAATTGTCCTTAGTTTTTTTTACAAATCCAATTCAAAAGTCAAAAAATTACACAATAGAAGACATCTCCCAAGTATAACTGACAAAAATATTTATAATAAATTCAAATTTAATAAAAATAAAGAAATACAGAGTAAATAATTAACCAAATGGAAACGGTAAAAGATAAAAAAAAAAAAAGTTTAAAGAAAATAAAATTCAAAAAAAAATGAGTAACTAAAATACTAGACGTATTGCGAGCATATGAAATTAGATAGCAGCTTAAGATTACGAAAGTTCGCCTAGCTAAAAACATGTTACCGCACGCATCGCGTGCAAAAAATGCTAGTATTATATAAGGGAAGGGAGGAGCAATGGTGTCCTCTTTTGAAATGCCTATTTTGCCCCTTTTCCCTTTCTAAATTACAAAAGAAATGTCAAAATCAAAATCGGCACTCAAAGAAAACTGCCGAACATTAATTTACAACACTCATTCACAAATCACTTAAAAGAAGAAACTTTACGATCACTCATACAATAGACAAAATCACGTTATAAAAATCACGCAAATCACTCAAATAATCAGGAAACTTTATTAAAACTTAAAATTAACATACAAACTAAAACTAATAACCTAAAATGTCAATACATACAAAAACATTTACAAAAATTTACTTACAAATCACTATTCTCAAGATCCATTCACAATTAATGGTGTGTCATGATAAAAAATAGAGGTGTATTTGTAGTCAAAATCAGAATTTAGAAGTTAGACAAGGAAAAAAATTATTTACTTTTTTTTACAGTGTTTCCTATATATAATGAAACTTTTACATATATTTGGACCTATCTTTTTCTATTATATAATAGCGATTAATTATCAAGGTAAAAAGGTATATGTATGTAAAATATCATTCAAGAATTCTCTATTATATAAGGGAAGGGGGAGCTATGGTGTCCCCGAATGAAAAGACTATGTTACCCCCTTCCCATTCTAAATTACAAATTCACTTACAAATCAAAGGAGGCTTCAAACAAAGATACCAAAAATATAATTATAACAATCACTCACAAGTCAACTAAAATCATAAAATTGCATAATTTACGTATGCAAATCACTAAAATGAGAAAACTTTACAAAAACTTAAAAATTCACTTACAAACTACAACCTATGAAAAAATTGACTTGAAATCAAAGTAACTAAAAAATTATAATATTAGAAATCATAAATAAATTCAATAGAATTTCTATTTTGTTCATAGAATTTAACTTTGAAAAGTAAAAAAAAAAAAAACAAAAAGAATGGTGAGAGACTTAAGTGACAAAAACTAAACCAATCAAATTTTGCAACTAAAAAAAAAAATTATACTTTCTATGTCTAATGTTCAAATTTTGATTCTTATGCCGAAGAAAATCGAGTTTCTGTTTCGAAAAAAATTGAAGCACACATCGCGTGCAAAAAATTCTAGTGATTTTTATTAGAACAGAAGGACAACAATGGCTCTGAACTATAAGCCTTTCGAGTTATCTCATGCTAGGAGACCACTGATTTGCAAGCAATTACAGTCCAACAATGTGTTAATCGTCAATGACCAAAACGCTCCTCAAGGTTAACACAACAATAATATAAGTCATCATTGACAACCAGTACTTTGGAGAATTGCACACAATATATGCTTGTAGAAACATAAATATGTCTCCCCTTTTAGCACCCGATGATAAAACATATTGTCATCCTACTTGGTCTGAACTGAAGAGCGGCAATCAAAAAGCCTTGGTCAAAACCCTTTTTTGAGTCCAAATATCTTTTAGAGCTCATTTAAGAGGAAATCCAATGTCAAGCCCAATTAATTATTCATGATAATTAATTGAATTTCAAAATAAATCTTTTGTTAGATTATTTTTCGTAAAATCAAATTTTATGATTTAAATTCGTTATTCAATGATAACTTTCGATAAAAGATAAGTCAAAACGGCAACAAAAAAAATCACTTAGACCCGTCAAAATAACCGGAACCCAATCTAAGTTAGGGTCAAAAAATTTCCGACTTCTTTCATAGGTTGGCCTAACTCGTAATAACTCATGACCTAAAAAGCCAACCCAACCCAAACCTAAACTGATGGACTCAATTGACAAATCTATAAATAATATGCTAGATGATTATAAATTCTAAATTATATTTTAATGAAATAAATAGATTTTAATAAATATTTACATGAAATTCCTCTTCCATCCCATGTCTTTCTTTTCTTTTGTTTTTCAAGGGAAATTATATGCCAGTGTTCTTTTTAACTTGTTTTTTTGCACCTAATGGAGTGACAATTAACATTGTAAACCCAAGGATTCTCCCTGGTCAATAATATTAAATCTCAACCAAACTCCACCGAAGCCCAACTGCCCAACCCTACATAAGAAAAGCTTAAAAGAATTCCCTAATGCACACTTTTATTCTATCTACATTTCCGCAAACTCACCGTAATTCCCATCCAAATAACAAAACAAAAAAACGATCGCAAAAAACTCACCGTAATTTCAACTTCAACACTTACAGAAAAACAAAAACAACGAATAGAAAATAACGTACTTACTTTCTTTATTATGCTTTCTTTGTGCTGCTCCTTAATTTCACAATGAGACAAACACGTCTTAACGTCCCCAAATCGTAACGGTTGGCTGACATGGCATTTCCCGGGACCCTGCAATCACGAATTTACCATTTGCTCACTGGTTGGTTAATGGTTATTACGTATTCACACGTTAAAAAAGTAGAAAATAAAAACGTTAGGATTTTGTCAGGTTTTGTCAAATACGAATACTCTCCGAAAAATATGTATTTTCCAACAAAAAAAAAGGGGCCCCAGGAAAATAGCGATTGTTTGTGGAATGTGGATTGGGCATCAGCTCTACAAAGAAACTGTTGTTTACTTTTCTTGTCACTAATTGTTTTCTTTTATTTAGTTTTGTAATTATTGATAACATTATACTTTTCGTTTCTTTTAATTGAGGAGTGCAGAGATATAGCCATATAGGGTATGCTCTGTACGTCTTAATTTTAAGTCTTTGTCAGAAAAAATAAGGTCAGATAAGTTTAAATAAGGTATAATAATTATATAAGTTTAGTTTAGCAAAAATATATTTTAAAATAACACTCTCACAAAATAAGGTTATATGAGTTTAGATAAGGATTAATGTTTTGTCTCCTCAACTTATTCAAATATGTTTCACTAAATATATAGTTTAATTCAGCAGAAATAAGTTAAGTTTATCAAAGATATGTTTTAAATTAAGTTCAACAACAATAAGTTAAATTCAGCAAAAATAGGTTAAGTTTAGAAGAAAAAAAAAGTTAAGTAAACATAAGTCCAACAAAAAAAAGTTATGTTAAATAAAAGTCTACTCTAAGTTTCAGCATAAAAAAGTTTAATAAAATTAAGTTCACTAAAATAAGTTGAATAGAACAGAGCATAACAAGTGCAGATAAATTTAGAAGCAAAAATAAGTTGAATTTAACACGCCCCTAAATAGTTGATAAAGCACCTCATGTGATAAGATAGAGAAAGAGAGAATATATTTCTAAAAAGTTCAATATTACAAGTAATACATATGCAACCTCCTAAAATAAGAAATACTAGTTTTGAAGCTCGTATTTATTTCGTTTTTGCAAATTTTTTGGTAACTTTGTTGATTTTTTTGTTGATGTGTAATGAGATTTTTCAACACAATTGTTATATAATTTCTCCATTCTTTTTCTATTGCAACAATTACCACTTTGACTAGTTTCATCTATTCGAATCATTTCACTTTGGTAAAAAAAAAAAGCAACTATATAGTTGACAACATGTCTTTACTTTATGTTAATAAAATCATGATTAATTATTCAAATTGTCTCATAAAGTTGTATTTACATTATTAAGAATTTACTCATCCCTTACTCTAGTTTATCCCTCTATGCTAAACTACCATTTTTTTTGTTTTCTTACAAACCATGCCCAAATTCATTGTTGTAGTAGTAAAAGACAGAAAAAGTATTTGTCGTTATACTTGAATTTCTAGATTTGTTATTATAATATATAAATTTTATATTTTTAATGTTCAGTTGAATATTGTGGCTAAGTCTATTATTGAATAGTATCCCAATAATTGGTATGACTAACAATAACTAACAAATTTTTAACATGAAAAATACCTGAATTATACTTTAAGAAAGTAGAGGGTAAAAATTTAATAGATGTAGGACATAAAGAGTAGAGAAAAAAAATATGAGTGTCAGCCACAACTTCAAAGTTTAATTATTAGCACATTTTTACTAACGCACGTATAATAAAAGATGGGAAAGCAAAAACGAAGATCATAATAGAGAAAAGTCGATTTCACTAGGGGAAAAAAAAGGAAGGGTTGCGCTTTTCTTAAAAGCGCAGCCCTACATAACAGAAGGGCTGCGCTTTTAGGAAAAGCACAACCCTACTCACACTCAGAAGGGCTGTGCTTTTCTACAAGCGCAGCCCTACTAAGTGAAGGGTTGCGCTTTTCTTCAAAGGCGCATCCCTTCTGTTATATAGGGCTGCACTTTTGAAGAAAAGCGCAACCCTTCTTTAAAAAATTTGAAATAAAAAATTCGCGGGCTTCAAATATTAAGCGGGCTTCAATATATTATCCCTCTCTCTCCTCTCTCACGTACCTTCTCCCTTTTCCTCCTCTCTCCTGTCCCTCCTCCCTTTCCTCCTTCTCTCTCATCCTCTCTTCTCTCTCAATAACTCCCAGAAATGCGACAAAAAGCCTGAAATGATTTGCACTAATCATGCAGACGGAGTCCGATTGCTTATTGTGATATCTTTTCGGAAGCGGAACGGGTCAACGAGTCAAACTCACCGCTATGCCGTGACGTATAGGCTTTTTAAGCCATCCGAGTTCGTTTAAGGCTCCAAATAGGCATTTTAAGTATCTCCGAATTTTGTTATTTTCTTAATCTTTTATTAGGGTTTTGTTTTACGTATTTAAACATTATTAGGTCAATGTTTGGAGGCAGTTTTTGATTAATGTTCTTGTATTTTCAGATCTATAATTTCTTAATCTTTATTTTGATTAATGTTCTTGTATTTTCAGATCTATAATTTCTTCTCTTCTGTATATTAGTTTTTGTTCCTTTTTTCTCATTTTCGTTTCGTTCTTTTTTTTGTTTTGGGTTTAGTTGCATTGTAGATCTATAATTTCTTCTCTTCTGTATATTTGGGTTTAGTTGCATTGTAGATCTATAATTTCTTCTCTTCTGGATTTGGATGGTTTACTTCAAAGTTTAATGCAAATGTTAAAATTTAGAAAATGTGAGATTAATATATGAGTAAAAACATGTCAAAAAAAAATTTTTTTTTTTTGGTAGGAAGGGATGCGCTTTTTAGGTAAAAGCGCAGCCCTTCTAGCTTAGAAGGGCTGCGCTTTTACCTAAAAACCGCAGCCCTTCTAAGCTTGAAGGGCTGCGCTTGAAAAGCGCAACCCTACTTAAAAAGTGAAGGGCTGCTATTGAAAGGGCTGCTATCAAAAAGCGCAGCCCTAAGGGCCTTTTTTAGCGCAGCCCTTCCTTATTTTTCCACTAGTGTTTGCGTCGAACCTGGGACCCCTATTTGCGTCGGACCCCTCGACGCAGATGACCTATTATTGATTTGCGTCGTCTGCGGAAACGACGCAGATATTTTAGCTATTTGCGTCGTACGTCGTATACGGTGCAACGCAAATTGCTCTTCCCATTCCACAAAATACAAACTATAAGGGGAATTTGCGTCTCACATTGCACAGGGTGCGACGCAAATCAGGCTTCTACGTCGGATTGTATGCGATGTACGACGCAAATCAAACAAAAAAAACTAGAATCTGCGTCGCATGGTATTCAATGTGCGACGCAAATTGGTAATTTTATTACAAAAAAAAATCTCATATCCAAATTAAAAATGAAATACACAGTAATTTTACATACAAACAAGAAATATAAGAACAAAACCATGAATGCATTAATCTGAATCGAAACAACGAAAGAAGTACAAGAATGAAACGAGGAACGCAAATTTGAATCGAAATTACAAGAACATACAAGATCGTTCTAGTTGGATCGAATTAAGGAACGAAATACAAATAGTCTGTTTTCTACTAGTGCTCGTTGCTCTGTTTCATGAACCAGCAAACCGCATTTTGTTCGTGGCTGCTGCCGCTACTGTTGTTGTGTTGTTGTTGCTTGCGTTGTTGTTTCAATCTTCCTCCTCACCTGCTGCTTGTGTTTTTTAAATGAAAAAAACGAAAAAAATAAAAAAAATGAAAAATGAAAAAAACGAAAGGTCATTAGTAGAAAGTTTTTAGTTTTTAGATCTAAAAATGAAAAAATGAATTTTCAGATCTGAAAATTAAAATCGAAAATCAAATCTAAAAAATGGAAAAAATGAAACCCTAAACGAACCAAATCGAAAAATGAAAAAAAATCGAACCTGTGTAGTCGCCGAAAAAAAGACAAATCGAGTAGTTGGAATCAATTTCTTCAATGGCAATTTCGAGTGTTTATCGGAAAAATCGAACCTGTTGTGCTCCATTATTTACCTTGGGCGTGTTCTGCCATTATCACTTTCTTCAATAGCAATTTCAATGGCGATTGTGAGTTCAACGCCTCATCTTGTTGGGAGAGAGAGAGAGAGAGAATTGCATTCAAATGGGAAGAACGCGTGTGAGAATCTCAATGGTGATTTTAGGGTTTAGAGGAGAGGATGAGAGGCGCTGAGTTGAGAGAGAGAGATAGAGAGAGAGAGGAAAAGGAGAGGCGCTGAGTTGAGAGAGAGAGAGAGAGAGAGAGGCACTGAGTTGAGAGGGAGGGAGAGGCGTGTGAGGACAGCGAGAATGTGAGGGAGAGGCGCTAGGGTATAAAAAAAAATGAGTTGGGCTGATCTGCGTCGGATGGGCCAAGGGATCCAACGCACATTAGCCTTTTGCAACGCATATTAGTTAAGTGCGACGCAGATAGGGCTTCAAATTTTGTCACTTGGATATAGCGATGTGCGTCGGGTGGGCTTCATCGTTCGATGCACATGAGCTATATGCGTCGCACATCAATAGGGTACAACGCATGCATATGGCTCGGTCTGGTGCTTATGCAACGATGTTTTGCGACGCACTCTTCACAGCATGCGACGTAAATTAGGCTTTTGCATCGCTTTGCCTTTCATGCGACGCAAATGGGGCGACGCTAATCGTTCTTTTTCTACTAGTTAATGATGGTATCATGAATAAATTTAATTATATACAAAACTAACCTCTATTAATAATCGAAAATACTATTTAAGAGAAAAAATATCTTCATCAACCATGATCATATCAAGACTTATCAAACTTCCCAATTTTTATGATCTACAACCTCAAATAGAATAGAAACTCGAACCTTAATTTTCCAATTAGTTTTAGTAGAATTAAGTTTATTGAGAAAAGAATAAGATCTGACATATACATATATGAAAAAGAAAAATACAAATAATTATTTATACAACAAATATTCTAGGAAAAAAATAACTAGTCAATGGCATAATATCTCTGCAATGTCATTGACAAACTTTCATTTGATTCTTCATGTAATGTCATCATGGTATGCTATAGATTCAAAACTATATGTTTGTATTTTTTATATTTATATAACTCAATTTTGAAAAGTATGATTTTGAAAGGCATAATTGCTATTGTTACATATAATACGCTATTTTAATAGTTAATTTTATATGCATTTAAAATAAATACTAAATAATATATTATTATTCATCTAAATAAATATATTTTCATAAGTTGTAAAATTATAGTGTATATGAAACTTATGTCGAAACATATTTCGTAAAAGAAAAATATTGTGAATAATGTAGCAAAAGTTATATTCAATTTACATAGTTGAATAATTTAGGTTATTTATCAAAATCAGAGTGTAATATTCACTTATTAAACACACCTCATATGTATTTATATCTATGTTAAACACTATTTTTTTAAAAATAAAAATTAAAAACAATGACATGTCATGCTTAGGTGGAGCTCTCTATAATATTCTAAGGTTGTTTTTGTAAAATCATACTCTAATTTTTTTATCATATCGCTAAAGATTTTTATTTTTGTTGTAACAACAAAATTTCCTTAATAATTTTTGTTGGAATACTAATTGTTTTGGTTCAGTTGAGTAAGGTTGGTGTTTGGATCCTCTAGGGTTCTAAAAAGAACACTACAATGTAGAGTTTGAGCAAATATCAACCATTGAATAAAAAATCAATAACTCATGTATTATCTTTCCAGAACCCACTCTATTTTTTCTCATCAAAATCAACCCCCTTATTTCACTCTTTTTACCACTACACGCTCTTAATTTTTTAAATGTGTGTTTCATATACAACTCTACCTTGTATAATTTTATTAAAACTCTAGAGGATATGGATTCACACTAGTAGAGAAAGGTCGATTTGCGTCGGACCTGGGACCCCTATATGCGTCGAACATAGGTCCGAGGGCACAAGTCTCGACGCAAATGACCAATAAGTGATTTGCGTCGTATTAGGAAACAACGCAGATCTTTTAACCATTTGCGTCGCACATAGCATACGGTGCGATGCAAATAACCGTAGAGAGCTATTTGCGTCGCACATTACACAAGATGTGATGCAAATCCCAAGTACCAACAAGGAAACCATGCCAACCACGCCACAACACACCATGCCAACCATCAGCATTCATCTTGTCGCACACAACACAACATGTGACGCAGATGAATTTTAAGCTTCATATTTTGGCTTTTTTTCAGCTTTATATATATTTTTTTTCATATACTAATGCTTAAACTAAACGAAAATTAATAATGTAAAGAATTTGGAAGAAATGTCAAACATTAGTAATGTGAAGAGACGTATTTTATATTAATAATGTCAAATATGTATTACAAAATTTAGAATGAGAGACAAAAATATGTAAACTAGATATAAACAAATTACATTGCAAATGTAAAAAAAAATGTAAAACTAAAATGAAAATAATAGAGGACGAAATTGAGCAGTTGCCGACATTTTCCGACAAAGAAGACTTCAAGAAGAAATGCCAAAAAAAAGTAAATAAAAAACCAGATATAAAATGTAAAAAAACAGAAGATCATAATTTTCAGATGCATGAATTGAATCTAGAACGTTTTTATTTTTCAGATATGAAAATGAAAAAATGAATTTTCAGATCTGATAATTTAAAGTTAAAACATAAAATTAGATCTAAAAAATTAAAAACGAAAATAAACGCCAAAAATAAAACAGAAAATTAGATCTAAAAAATGAAAAAAACGAAATTGTAGATCTGAAAAGAGAAAATTGTAGACTGGGAAATTATAAAATCAGATTGAAAAATTGAAAAAAAAAACGAACCTGTCAAAGTGAGAGAGAAAGAGCGTTCGTTCATATCAAACTCGAAGAATTTGGATCTGCTAGTTTTCGAGGAGAGAGAAAGAGTTTCATCCATGGTGATGGAATACGCGAGACGAAGTCATCGGAGAGAGAGTGTTCGTTCATATCAGTTCACGATTATAGTCGTTGTTCGCCGGAGAAAGAGTGTTTCTAATAGTTTTTGTTATTTGTTTGTTGTTCGCTGTTCAGAGTGAGAGAAGAGAGAGAGAGGGTGTGAGAGAGAGAGAGAGAGAGAGAGAGAGGGTTTGAGGGTGTGAGAGAGAGAGAGACGAGAGGGTTTGAGACGTTGCTCGTGTTTTTCAGGGTTTGAGGGTGAGAGAGAGACAAGAGAATAATTTAAAATGCGCTAGGGTTTAAAAAAAGTGGGTTGGGCTTTTGGGATGATCTGCATCGGATGGGCCAAGGGGTCCGATGCAAATTTGCCTTTTGTAACGCACATTTGTTAAGTGCGATGCAGATAGGGCTTCAAATTTTGTCACCTGGATGCAACGATGTGCGTCGGATGGGCCTTAGTGTCCGATGCACATGAGTTATATGCGTCACACAACAATAGGGTACGACGCATATAACTCGTATCTGGTGCTTATGCAAGGATGTTTTACGTCGCACTCTTCATAGCATGCTACGCAAATTATGTTTTTGCGTCGTTTTGCAAATGGGGCGACGCAAATCGTCCTTTTTCTACTAGTGTCGTAAGACTGAGATTTTGAAAGATAAAATGTTTAATCCTGTAAGTTGAACCTATGATGAAATGATACAATCACATATAGTACACTATAGCTATAACTATTATTATATTTATCTAAAAGAAAGACTAAATAATGCTTACCATTCATCTATTTAAATATTTTTTTATGAGTTGTAAAACTATATTGTACATGTGTCTTATTTTGAAGTATATTTCAAGCACTATCAAATGGTGAAAAATTATACGTTTTGAATTAGATAGCAAAAATTATATTCAATTAATATATATAATATAATAATTTAGGTTGTTTATTCAAAATCAAACTCTAATTTCTCGTTATCCAAAACTTCTTTTATGTATTAGATATATGTAGGACTCTATTTTGTAAAATATTTACAATAAAAGTTAATGACATGACAATTCTACGTAGCGCTCTTTATTTCATAAGCTGTAGAACTATATTGTAAAGGGATCTTATTTCGGAGCATATTTTGAGCATTATCCAATGGAATAAAAATTATAATATTCCAAATTACCTAGCAAAAGTTGTACACAATTTACATAATATAACAATTTAGGTTGTTCATGCAAAATCAAACTCTAATTTTAGCTTATCTAGAACTTCTTAGGGTGTATTTAAATCTATGTAGAACTCTATTTTTAAAAATATTTAAAATAAAAAATTAGTGACATGACAATCCTACACAACGCTTTCTATTTCATAAGTTGTAGAACTATATTGTAAATGGATCTTATTTCAGAGCATATTTCGAGCACTATCCAATGGAACAAAAATTATAATATTTCGAATTACATAGCAAGAGTTATACATAATTTACATAATATAATAATTTAGGTTGTTCATGCAAAATCAAAATCAAACTCTAATTTTAGTTTATCTAAAACTCCTGAGGTGTGTTTAAATCTATATAGAACTCTATTTTTGTAAAAGATTAAAATAAAATTTGATGACATGAACTATATTGTAAATGGATATTATTTCATAGCATTTTTCGAACATTATCCAATGAAACAAATATTATAATATTCCGAATTACATAGCATAAGTTATACACAATTTACATAATATAATAATTTAGGCTGTTCATGCAAAATCAAACTCTAATTTTAGCTTTTCTAGAACTCCTTATATGTGTTTAAATCTATGTAGAACTCTATTTTTGTAAAAGATTAAAATAAAACTTGATGACATGACAATCCTACGTGGCGCGCTCTATGGTCTCGAAATCTCAAGGAGCTCTATATACTCCCGAAAAGTTCTTCCTTTATTTATATGTATTGTTATTGATTGATTGATTGCAAGTGAAAAACATACCAAGGGAGTATTATAACCAATTTACCTTAGCTTTGGCTAAAATTAAATTCTCTTATGCCCAAAAACATATTTCACTTAAAACTTAAGATAAATCACTTTAATGTCTTGTAATGATAATAATCATAAAGATTGGCTCAATTTTGTACTAGTTTTGGTGATTTTTTAATGGTCAGTGTCGATGGAAGCTGAGTACAAATAATTTTCTTTGCGTATATGCGTTTGATTCACTAAAGTTTACGAGTTTGGATTTTTTAATAAAGTCAGGATGGATGGGAATAAAACGTGATTTCTAATATACTTGGTGATTGGTTTAAATTATTTAGGAATGACTTAATCCCTCCACATTATGGCATGAAGAATCAAACTATATATTTTACAAACAAAACAAAAAAGTTCCAGTTATACATTCTATCAATCAAATGTGGAAAGGTATCTTTCATACTTGTAATTATTGAAGAATAATTAATAATTGATATTATTATAAGAAAATTGTCTATAACGAAATCAATTTGTACCGCTGAATTATTCCTAATTTTATCTTTCATGTGTCTTATAAATTTAAGCTGTTAAAAATATCGAGAAAACATAGGCGTGCATTATCAAGAGAAATGAAGGATATAATTAGGCTACATTCTTTTGGACTTATTTTCAGTTAATTTCAGTTCAATTTAATTAATTTTAGTTCAATTTAGTCAAAATAAGTTCATAAATAACATATAGTGAAATAATTAAGTTAAACTTGTTTTTCCATCTGGAAAATGCTTTGGTACAAACAACCAATTGGTTACCCTTTTTTAATTAAATAAAAGAGTAAACATATAGTGGTCATTTTTGCAAGGTGTTAGATGGGTGTAAATGGTAGTATATGGATGATGAATGACGAGAAGGTGCAGAAGACTGAAAAATCAAAAGTGGGTAAAAAATAGTGGACGAATAATGGGTGGGATCCCAAATTAAGAAAAAAAAACCGCAATTTTGACCCAGGCGATATTTGTGGTCAATTACAATAAAAAGTATGTTATTATTCATTAATTTAAAATTTATTTATAATTTGTTATTTTTTCGTATTTTTTGTTTATTGACAAATCGAAAAATTAGCGTCATGACATGATAAGTAAAAAAAATACATTTGAGGTTTGAGTTTGAAAATAATGTATTAAAAATTTTGGTGTAAGAAAATGTATGTCATCAATAGTCTTTCGGTAATGCCGTCATAAGAGTGTTAGAAATCTAAATACTTGTCTAAGTCTTTTTAGTTAAATATAATTATTATAAGATTTTATCATTTTTTAATTGAAATATTAGACAATAAAGTTTAGTATATTTTTTGATCCATTATAAAGTTATAGTATATTGATGGATAAGCACTCATTTTTCCTATCAGAGTTACGTGTTTGATACCTTTCAATTACACAATATTTATATCTATTATATAGAGGAAGGGAGGAACTATATGGTGTCCCCGAATGAATAGACTATTTTATCCCACTTTCCTCTCTAAATTACAAATCACTTACAAAACCAAGGGCGATTCAAACAAAATACTGGAAATAGACTTACTTCCGCCGTTTTTTATCACATGTTACACTTTTGAAAATTGTGGTTACCTAGGTAAAAATTTAATTGGGGATTAGTAAAAGTAAGGTGGGGATTTAAGGGAGTAAGGACCACCCATCCACACCTACCCCAGCAGCCCCACCTCTTCCCCCATCCCTTCCCTCTCCCCTCCACCCCAGCCCAGCCCCCCACTCTCTCCCTCTCCCCACCACTGCACCACCACACCCCCTCCCCTTCCACCGCAGCATCCCCTCTCCTCGCATTCGAATTCCAGATCTAACCTCGCCTCCTCAACCCTCGCACTCCAATCCTTGATTTCGTGAAGTTTTTTTTTTTAGGTTTTGTGATTTCAGATTTTGATTTGAAATGAATGAATTCAACGGGAGAAATCGACAGGGAGGGACTGCGACGGTGGAAGGGGAGGAGAAAATCGATTATAGGGACTGCGGCGGTGGAAGGGGAGGGGGAAATCGACGGGGAGGGGCTGCGGTGGTGGAAGGGGAGGGGAAAATCGACAAGGAGGGGCTGCGGCGGTGGAGTGGAGGGGAGAGGGAGGGGTGGGGGCTGGGCTGGGTGGAGGGGAGATGGAAAGGATGGGAGAAGGGGTTGGGCTGCTGGGGTGGGTTGGGGAGGGGTGGTGGAAGAGAGAGACGAGATTTAATTAATTAAAATTAGTATATATAATAAGGTTAAATTAATTACGTTTAATTTTGGTCAATTGTTATATATATGTAAGGGTAAATTGGTGATTTTGTAGCATAAAACTTTCTATTTTGGGGAAGGAAAAAAAGTGTAACATGTATTTTTACACCTTCCCGTTTAAGGAAAGTGTAACATGTAAAAAAACTGGAGGAAGTATAACAATCACTCACAAATCAACTAAAATCATTTAATTTCATAATATACACTTACATAATTTACATTATACAAATCACTCAAATGAGGATCCTTTACAAAAACTAAAAAATACACTTACAAACTGCAACCAATACACCACAACTTCAACAAAAATATTAAAAAAAAAATATTCACATGAAATATTCACAAAAATACTCACAAAAAATATTCACATGAAATACACCACAACGTCAAGACGTACTCACAAAAATATTCACAAAAAATTGACTTAAAATCAAAGTTTTCACTTTCTTCACAATCTATGAATTAATGTACTTAATTCAAAATCAACAAAAAAAATTATAATATTAGAAACCATAAATAAATTTAATAAAATTTCTATTTTGTTCATAGAATTTAACTTTGAAAAGTAAAAAAAAGAAAAGACTGGTGAGGGACTTAAGTAACAAAGACTAAACCAATCAAATTTTACGACTAAAAATAATTATATTTCGTATGTCTCAAATTTTGACTCTTACTTATGCCGAAGAAAATCGAGTTTTTATCTCGAAAGAAATCTAAGCACACATCGCGTGCAAAAAATGCTAGTATTTTTTAAAAGAAGAGTTCAAATAAACATAAAACATTTGCATTCAGGTTGTGACGTGGCACATAGGCTTCATTAAGAATGTCTTTTAATATATTTCGTATAGATATTAAACAGAAAACCTTACATGCATACCATATATATTGGCACATGATTATTCACAAAACCTTCTCTTTTGAGCTCTCTTTTCTTCCTTCACAGACATACTTATATCAACTATAAACTTTTATTTTAAATTAGATGGAGTATATAATAATGTTCTACACTATGAGAAAAAACCAGAAGGCATCTAGCATCTAAGCCACAAGTACTCTTAACCAGGTCCAATGATACGACTTTCTATCTGATATTGAAGACCAAGGTTGAAATATTGGTGGAAGCATAATTTCAATGTTGTGGATTTGTGGCTGGGAAGGGGGGAGGGGGGCCTTAGGCTTGTTGGGCCTGTGAGTCTGTGACCCTATATGAGAGAAGCTCAAAGGCAAATTCTTCTTATCATTAATAAGTTTTCGAAAAGGGGCCTCCAAAAAAATTAAATGTACTAACATCTAGGCCATATTGAGTACACTATACTATACACCTTTTCCCTAAAAAAAAAGAGTACACTATACACTAGAGATAGCTCAACCCACCTCGTGGGTCGTGTGGGGCCGGGCCAGCAGAACGCCCAGTCCAGCCAAACTCGAACCGTGAAATTGGTGGGTGGGCCGTGGGCCAAATTTGTTGAGCCCACCCCAGTAAAGCCCACTACTAAAATCACCCAGCCCGGACCATGAAACCGGTCCAACCCGACCCATGAACCAAACCAGCCCAATCAAACTAAATATTGAACCAAATTGTGTATATTATAATCAAATTGTATATATTTTAATCAAATTGCATATATTATAATTCAATCAAATTTAAAAATAATGAAATTATTCATTAATATTAATATTTGTATATATTTTTAATTTATTTTAAAGATTTTATGTAACAATAATGAATAATTTCAATGGTTAAATAATTCTGAAAAAAAATTCTCATGCTGGCCCGTCAGCTCGGTCCAACCCACCAACCCACGAATCGTGAAAACCGGTAACAGACCGGTGTGGGCCAAAAATTTTCAGCCCGCGGACCAGCCCACACAACCCATGAATTTCACGAGCCGGTCACTACGGCCCACGGTACGGCCCGCCCAACCCGCACCAGTGGCCATCACTACTGTACACCTTGGAACAAAAATTAATCTGTAAAAATAACGTAAATATCTTAGCATGTTGTGCATTTTTGTAAAATAATAAAGAAAAACAAATGAGCTATTGCCTGTTAGGATATAAGTAAAATGAAAAAAGTCAATAGTCCAACCTACACTAATTAGAGTGAACTAGATTTGAATTCACCAATATGTTTCAAAATACACATAAAAATGAAAATACTAGTTTAATAATTCGACTATGTTGAATCTGAATAGGTTGGAATTCTGAAATACTTTAATTAAAATTCAGATTCAAATATCCATATCCAAATTATTTGCATGGAAAAAAACCTACATAGCTAACATTCTAACAATCCTAGATTAGTTGATCATCAAAGAAAATAACAACATTATAATCCCTAAGTTTTCCAAAACTCACATTCTTAAATTTTGTATAAATAAAACGGGGGAAACATTACCATACAACACACATTCACAATTTTACCCCCATTCAAAAAAGTGTAAAAATCTCAGAGTAACTAAACCTAAAATTATAGTAAAAAATAAAATAAAATAAAAAGTTAGATTAGTTGGAAGTAGTTAATATTGAAAACAACCCTAATTCCCTCCCAAAGGTAAATTCAAAAAAAAAAAAGAAAAAAGAAAGAGCAGCAGCAGCAGTAGTATCACACTAGCAGGTGAAGAGTGAGTACACTAAAAAGAGCACCAACAGCAGCATGTGGGCCCATCTTCCTTTCTCTCTCTCTCCTCACTCTCTTATTTTTTTCCAGTCTATAAAATCAATCGTTCCGTTAAACCGTTTCTCTGACTCTATACATACTCTTCTTCTTCATCTCTCTCTATATTTTTCACATTCTACTTTCAGAGTTGAAGAAATTAAGGAATTTAACAATGGCGGTTTCTTCTGTTTCTCTTCTTTTTCTTCTTTGTTTCATCACTCTTGTCACCGCTCTTCGTACTCCTCCTAGGTACTCTTTCTCTCTCCTCATTGTCGGAAACACTCAAATTTTCAAGTTTTTCACCTACATTTTAGTTTTTACTTCGAATTTAGCTTCAAATTTCAGTTTTCTACTCAATTTTTGCTTTAATCTCGTTACAAAATCTCTCTGTTTTCTCTTTTCTATAATGGCGAAATACGAAAATGGAGGTTAAATTTTTGTGCAATTCTTACAGGTCTGAAAAAACAGAGGAGTTACAGAGCTTGAAGAACATAACAATGGCGGAAAAGTGAGTAGTATTAATTTTTTTTATTACATTCAACTTTTATTCATTTCAGTTATAATAAGCTCGACGTCAAATCATTCACATCCGTTAGATTCTTCTCTGAAAACAAACAGTGACCGTTAAGATCTTTTAACTTCCTCTCTTAATCACACCCGTTTATTCAGTTTACTGTTACCCCATTTCTTAGGATTCCATTGGATATTAAACCATAATATAATTAAATATTAATGAATAAAAGTATGATTGCCTTTTTCATTCTTTTTTTTCTCTCTCCTACTTTCCTCAATTACCCTTCACTTAAAAGTACTAATCACATTCTAAGCTTTTGTTATGGATGGCTAATCAAGGGTATTTTTGTCATTTCTGTATGAGTTAATGCAAAATTTGTACTTCCCTGTTTTTCTGATTAGTGAATGTTGTTAGTTGTTATCGAGCACTGTGGCAATCTCCTGCGTACTTTACCTTTGTTTTTTACCATCATTTTGTGTCTACCCTAAATGACAATTTTGTCCCTTCCTCCGAATTTCCCCCCTCTTTTTCCCTTTTCTTTTTTATGTTTTTTTTTTGGGAAAAAAAATGGGGGATTGAAATCCATAGATTTTCATTTTTTTTATTTTTTATAAAAAAAAAACTCAATGTGGGTTTAAATTGGGTTCTGGGTGTGTAATTATAGTTGAATGTGGAGAACAAAGAAGTTGTAAAAATGGGTTTGTTACAAAATCTGGGTTTGAAGGTTTTAAACAAAAATGGTGTCACTATCACTTCATTCAATGGTGGGTAAATTCTAGCTTAGGTTGTTGCATTAATGGTGACAGAAATGGGGATTTTTTCAGTTTTTCACACCATGTGTATGGTTAGCTTTAAATTTTAATTGACTCATTAGAGATTTAGAATGATGATTTCACTTTGTTTGTTTGCCCTTTTTTAGTAAATTATATAAATAATTTATAATTTTATGTTAATGAGTTATTAATCTTTCATTTTATGATTGTTGTTATTTTTCAAGGTTGAATGAAGTTGAGATATATAACGAACATGCTGTTGCTGATCCTGAAGAGGTTGTTGCCTTGGTACACATGTATGTTTTTCTCTCTCTTAAATACAATTTTTTTTTTTTTTATTGTGGAGAATTTTTTGCAGAAATTCATCTATTTTTGGTGATTGGTATGATGTAATGGGTAATTGAAAAAGCTTGCCATTCTTGGGGGTTAAAATAATTGCTGTTTGATATAATCACACATTGTGACCTACTCATTTGCCGGTGACATAAGTGTTGTTCATACTTGGTTGTTTTGATTTATGACTTTCTTCACTTTACTTGCCTTTTTCATAACTTTTGGGAGTAAAAATGGTCCATAATGGGTTCCTTGTACTTGGGTTATGCTTATGGTAGTGTGTGATTTCTGCACCAACAGACTGTCATGGTTTTAATGTCATCCCTTTATCAGTTATCACCCACATTGTAACTGCATATTCTCGTATTCGATGTGTTCCTCCATTCAATTTCGGTGGTAGATTTCGGATTTTAGAAAGCGAATCTTTCTTGTTAAGACTATAGAAAGAAAATGTAGTAAGAAAATATTTTGATTGCTATGATTTGTCATTACGAGATCCACCGAATTCATTGGGTTAAAGGAATTAAGAATTGATGCTGTTTGTGCATATTGGGGGTACAATGGTACAGATCAGTAGCTGTAAAGAAGTGGGTGGAGTCAATCAGCATATGGGAGGTGTCTTGTCTCAAAAAAACACATTCACTAGATTGATAATTGCTGTTCTGGACTTTATTCTACAATCTTTCATTAGATCTGTAACTGATTATGATGGAGCCTTTTTTTTATCCCAGTCTAACATGATCTTGTCACTCACTAGATATATGATTGTTGATCTGAAGAGTATTCTACAATGCGCCTAGACTATACGATCTTATCTTACTTGGTGAAGTAGGAATGTTGTCAATAATTGCAATATTTGTCTATACATGCTCATTAAGTGCTTGTGTTCTGTTAGTACTGTAATGTGATAACTGTCAAACTGAAGCCACAGTCCCCAATAAGTAAAGAGCAATAATATATACATTAAGCCGTGTAAATCTGATCATTACAAGGCAAGAGCAACATGGAATTTGTCAATATTGTGGGATAAATATAGTTCGTGAATTGGCTGAAATATATATAAGAAAAATCATGAAAAATTTTCAAATATTGTCAAGGGTCACACTGGATAACCTGACGTGTCGCTGCTGTCATGCTGCAAATTGTGCTGATTACATAGTCTTTTTCTACAGGAGTATCCGCAACAGCACTCAGCGAAGGAATTTGGGTTATTTCTCATGTGGGACAGGAAATCCTGTAGATGATTGCTGGCGTTGTGACCGCAATTGGCACAAAAACCGTAAACGCCTAGCTGACTGTGGTATTGGGTTTGGAAGAAATGCCATTGGTGGCAAAAATGGCCGCTTCTATGTTGTGACAGACCCTCGTGATGATGACCCAGTCAACCCTAGGCCTGGAACTCTTCGCCATGCAGTTATCCAAGAAGAGCCACTCTGGATTGTTTTTCAGCGTGACATGGTGATTCAGTTGAAGGAAGAGCTCATAATGAACAGCTTTAAAACAATTGATGGTCGTGGAGCCAATGTTCACATTGCTAATAGAGCTTGTATCACAATTCAATATGTGACCAACATCATCATCCATGGCATTCATGTCCATGACTGCAAACCCACTGGTAATGCTATGGTGAGAAGTTCTACTACTCATTTTGGATGGCGAACAATGGCTGATGGAGATGGCATCTCAATCTTTGGTGCTAGTCATATTTGGATTGATCACAATTCTCTCTCTAACTGTGCTGATGGCCTTATCGATGCTGTGATGGGTTCAACTGCCATCACTATTTCCAACAATCACTTTGCACACCACAATGAGGTATATATAGATTCTGCATATTTCTTCTATCTTCTCCTTTAAATTGGAAATTCATGATGGTGGGGAGGCTAATATTTTTTTCTGCTATGAAAAATAAGGTGATGCTGTTGGGGCATAGTGACTCTTACGTGAGAGACAAGGCGATGCAAGTTACAATTGCATTCAACCATTTTGGCAAAGGCCTAATGCAAAGAATGCCAAGGTACTGCACGGAGCTATACACTGATGTTTCCATTTTATGTAGTGTGTGAACCTGATTTTCTGTTTTGTTTCTTAGAAAATATCCATGAGATAAAGCAGCAAAGAACATTGGAATTACATAGCTTCTTGCAGTATTTCATAGGATGTAACTCAAGTCATGATAGCTATTTATGGTGAATGAATTTGATGATATTTAGTAGTAACAGAAAGCTGCTTTGAAAATGCAGGTGTCGTCATGGTTATTTCCATGTAGTGAACAATGACTACACCCACTGGGAAATGTATGCAATTGGTGGAAGTGCAGAGCCCACCATCAATAGCCAGGGTAACAGATATTTAGCCCCAGCTAACCGTTTCGCAAAGGAGGTAAACTCATTGATTTCTGAAATGAACTTGGATTTACACAAGATTCATGAATATTGAGACACAGAATTGCATATCAACTTTGATGCCTTACCAAAAATGGGTTATATTTTCCTGAACTTTTAGGTGACAAAGAGGGTGGAAACGCCTGCCAATAAGTGGAAGGGTTGGAATTGGAGGTCCGAGGGAGATCTCATGTTGAATGGTGCATACTTCACCGCATCTGGAGCTGGAGCCTCGGCTAGTTATGCAAGAGCCTCAAGCTTGGGAGCTAAGTCATCTTCCATGGTTGGAACTATCACCGCTAATGCAGGCCCTCTCTCCTGCCGCAGGGGCCGCCAATGCTAGCCAATACAAGTTAGAACTACTTTGTGTTCATAGGAAAGAGTCCATTTGTCCCATTAATTTTTTGCCATTTTTGGTTTTTCCTGCCATAGAATCTACCACCATATAGCATTGATCCATGAAGTCACCCTTTTATACCTTATTGAACCAGTTTCCACAGTTCATTCTGCATATCTTGGCAAGTGTACATTTTTTTACACATTGTCATCATATGATATGATTGAAGCCTCATATATCTATTGTTGAATCAATTGTGTGTTTTATTTTCTCAACCTCGACCTGCTTCATTCCAGAAGAAAGCTTCGTAATGACAGTAAGGTCAGAAGCGTTGTTCCTTTCTTCTTTTATTTTTTTTTACCCTTCATATTCTTCTTTTCCCTCCCAAACACAACAACCCACATCCAAAATTTTAACTACCTTTGCCTTTTTTTTTTTCCGAGTCCTCATTTTAATTCATAGGAATTTGGAATTGTTTGTAATCTTTTATCCCTTTTCTTTGGTGAGTGTAACTGTGTAAGTGTCCAAGGTACACAAGTTCTATTATAAAAAGTTATGAATGTGAAGAAACTTTCAGAGATTGAAATGTGTACTGCAGAAAATTATAGCAGTAGCAGCATTAATTAATTAATTGGGCTAATATGCTGTTGATGGGTTTTATTTATCTTTATACTGCTGAACAACTGATGCTCCATGCTGAAGTATTTCAAAGAGGCCAAATTGCTTTTCTTAATAAAAGTATTCAGAGGAAAACAAACAAGTATTCGGAAAAATTGGTAGTCAGTCTGTATCAATAGCAGGTAGGCACTAGGCACCCCACACCATTTAAGAGAAAGACAGAGAAGGAGATCATGGATGTGAGTATGGCAGTGTTTACTGTTTAACACAACGAACAAGGGTGGTTCAATTATTATGGAGGTCTTATATGACGAAGATAAATTTGGGACTTGATTTAATCTTTTAAACTAAGAAAAGAAAACAAGAGATATAAATTCCATTAAAACCACAAAATTATCAGCACATTAACAAGACACAATTCGACATATTTAAATAACAATCCGACACCAATTCCTTTCTCCTTGTAACCCTTTTGGGATTCCTTTCCCTTACCCATACGCGAATGAAACGCCCCCTTATTATGGAAAAGATAAGGTAGTTGTTGAAATCCATTGAAAACCCACTTATGAGTGTTCCACATTGGAGAAAGAGGAGAGAATAAACTACTTTATAAGATTAGGAATTACTCTTCCTATCACCAATTGGTTTTAGGATGGAACCTCCTAGCTTGTAAGTGGGCTAAACGAGATCTTGTCTAGTTACCTACCTCGATAACAACTGATCATATCAGAGTGTGGAGATGAGAGAAATTAATGGGTTCAACACACCCTCCGCATGTTAGTATTGAATACACAGGTGGGTGAAATTATTTGGGATGTGAACAGATGAATTCAGCAAAGTTTGTTATGGAAACCTCAAAATTTTCCTCAGCATGTGAGGTAGGTCCAATTTGACATGTGAATGTGTCAATGTGGGATGATTTTAAGCTAAGAAATAACAAGCTAAGGTTGTGTGCTCAAAAGTGTTAATAATTTTGTGTTGAATGTGTGTATTTGAAGGTCGTCCCTTATTATTCTCTCTTAATGTCTCAGCAATTCTGGATATTATGCTCTTCTGGGTTTTGGCAATTGGCTATCATTTTCATTCGTTCGTTCCTTGTTTATAATCCAACTTCAGCGATTACATTGTAAACATGTAGTGCTAGATTTCTATTTTTATCCCAATCCTAGAATCAATATTACAAAATGATCTACTTCTATTTTGATATGATGAAAGCTGAAAACAGAACTGACGTAGTTCCTCTCCAAGAAAAAAGGAAGAGAAAAACCTTGAGGAGCTGCATAAAAGATTTATATAAAATCCAGATAACATACGAGCTTAAAATCTTTTGAAGTATTATATCTTTTTGAGGTGATATTTTGGAGTTTACTAAACAAGCATATTAGTCCCGTTCCTTTCACCTTATTAAAGTTCAATAAAATAAGTTTGGAATGAGTTCCAAATCAGTACACAGAAAAACAATCCAATAATTTAACTAACCAAAATAAGTTCTAAACTTCTATTTAACACACATGTATCTAAATGAGTTGAGATAAAGGGTCTTTAGGGGAGAAAAATAAACGAATTGTAATGGTTGACAATTAGTTTTCTAAATATAAATATTAAAAACGATCAATTCCAGCAACTTAGGGTCCGTTCGGTATTACTGTGGTTTTCTGTTTTTTAGTTTTTTGATTTACAAAGTTATATGATATATGTCTAATAATGAAAAAAAAATTAGTCAAATTTATTGGGAACATGATGAGTTTGAAAACTGACAACTAAAAAGTGAAAACCACTTTTTCTAGTTTCCTGTTTTTGGTTTTTAGTTTTAAAAAAAACTGAAAACAAAAAACGATAACGAACGGGCCGTTAGTAATTTCAATTAGGATGACAATTTCGTATCAATTAGAATCTGAGTCTGACTTGGTTCGACGGAGTCTGAAAAGTGAAATATATGATATGTATGTTAATAGGAGGTAGATGTTATGTAAGATCTTATAAATCTAACATGAATTTGGTTACTACCACCCCATCAACTTAGAGATTAATTTTACGTCAATAGTATAATTTTACAATGTCATCAACCTAAATATATTGCAAGTGTTATCTAAAACTTTGACTTCATGATCTTAAGTTTTAATTCAACTCAATTAACTCTATCTAAGACAAAAAAAAAAGCCGATATAAATCCAATAAATATAATCAAGTTTGAAAAATAATCTTTAAAATTTTGTGCCCGTATAAAGTAAATTAGATACAAAATTTGTAAACCTGATCCAATCCGACTCAAATTCAATTATCATATCATTGAGCTAACTTATAAATCTCAGTTCAATTTCAAGTTTCAACTATTATTACCAGACATCCATCCCGTTCAACAATAAATTCTTAAGAGGATAAAATTATATAGGCTTGGACACGATAATGGAATTTTTTTTTTCTAACTCCTTCCATCATTCCATGTGCCTAAAATCGCTGGCATCTTCCCTACATTTTGTTTCTTTAGATCCCAGCTCATCAACCGACGCTGATTTTCTCTTAGTCTCATTAAATTGTACATCTTTCTTGATATATCGTCTAGATAATAAAGTAGTTAGGAACGTAAACTGAAACATTTTGGAGTTATAAAGATGTTCTAGTTATTAAATCACTAGCACATTCCTACAGAAATCACACTTATAATAATTAGTAATAGAAAAAAAAAAAATTGTGTCCCGTACTTCCATAAAGTCATAAACAACCTCCCAAATTTGTAATCCCTCTCATCTTTCTATTGAGTACTTCAAGTGTTAATTACCGCTATAAAGCAGTAATCAAAGAACACTTTTGACCCCATCTTTGAAATGTTCATAAATCTACTCTATTATGTGATGAAGATTTTTAGGTTAATCTATATAATCAATTTACTCAAAGCAGCATATTATAAGATACCTTTAACAGAATCTGCGTTATGGCTGTAAATCCACAATAACAGGGTCATTTAAATATCAGTTAACTAATTTTAATTCATGTCAAGAATATATCATCTAATTTAGTAGGTAAAGTTTAAATAATGGACATTCAAAACTTAAGTCCAAACCTCATCTACATCATTGTTTTTTGCGGCTTACTATGCACACCAAGAAAATCAATAATCGAATATCTTTACAAATAATTCCAGCAATGACATTAACTAATTACTGTTTGTCTGCTCAACCTTATGCTGTCATGATTCACAACGAGCTCGACAACAATACTATTGACTGAATGATCTTAACTGATAGAGTATAGATCTATTTTTAGGGCTTCAATCATAAATTAACCTTTTGGTTGAGTTGGTCCTTTGACATGGTACCAGAGCCAACGTGACAAAAAAAAGTCATGGGTTCGAATCTCATCCATTTTTCAGTGGAATATTTAGTGTCAGGTATGAGGGGGCTTGTGCTGCATCCACACTTCAAGCTAACAGGCTCTTGCGTGAGGGAGCATGATAGAGTATAAATCCATTCCTGGAACCTCAATCATAAGTTTAACCTTTTGGTTGAGTTGGTCCTTTGACATTAACATATCATTGCCTCACCCTATCAACCTTGCTTCACGTTCGTTCGTAAGCTCATGCAACGACCTATTCTGCATTGAGATAGGTTGTGTTTTAGGTCATATTTTGTGATCAACCCAACCGGTTTCAAAATCACTGCCCTTTCACTGTCCAATGACAATGAGATAAGCAATCTTAAGCTTAATACCATCCTCTTTGTCCCTGTTGTTTAAGGATTCGGTTATGATGAAAAGAAACGACGATTTCAAAATTGTGTATATTTGGGCATGGAAATATGACAAAAAATCCTGCTATAATAATTCAAAAAACTATTTATTGCTTCAATTTAGGAAAGTGGATAACCCTTAGAGCCTCAAAATGTAAGAACACGTTGGAACATAATTACTGTATCGTTGTAAACAATTGTTACATTTTGTCATGGAGCATAACAATGTAATTTCTAGCTTTGATCTCCATGATGAAGAATGGGATATCTAACCGCGCTCATTTTGCTTCGAATGCTTGTTTTTATCCCGAGTTATGGGTCATGAAACAGTATGGTCGACTGTTGGTATAAAATCATGGATATGATTATTAGTTATACCTTTTTCTGGTAACTTGCCGCGTTCTGTTTTATTCTACAAGGGTACAATTGTACAAAAATGTTTGTTATCAAGGTATCGTAGTAGACTAATTGGTACATTGTCTACAGATGAGGTTTAAATCGACTGTGAATTCGATACTTCCTCCGTTTCCTAAAGATCTTCTTTGTTACCGTTACTATAGATACCAATAAGAATCAATTTGTATGGGGTGTAGGGTGGGTAAAGTAGGAGAAAGAAAGAGGTTAAAATGAATAAACAAATAAAAAGGGGTTAAAGTAGAAGAGAGAAAGGGAGTAAAATTGAATTAATAATGTAATGGTGGACCATATGATAGGGACATAAGAGGGTAAAAAGGGGAAAAAAAATTCCAAATAAGGAATAAAGTAAAAGAGGGAAGATCTTTTGGAAACGCACTTAAACAGAAAGAGGGAAGATCTTTAAGAAACCGAGGGAGTATTTGTGAATTTAGAATAATTATTAGCAAGGGACGATCTTAGTTAGGGACGGTACTCGATAACTTTTTTATACATTGTCTATAGACGAGGTTAAAATCGACGATGAGTTTGATATTCGTGATTTTAGAATAATTATTGGCAAGGGATAATCTTAGTTAGGGTTGGTAGGGGACTGACATTCGATAATTTTTTTTTGTTTTTTTTGGTAAAATAAATTTAGTTGAGATCCTGGATTATGTATATACTCGCTTTTTCTGTATGTTATGTATGTATTGACGTTTTAGATATAACTATTGCTCAGTAATAAATAAAATAAAAAATGAAATTATGAAAGTATATATCTAAGATCACCTCTGTTTGGTGAGTAAGAAGTATTTATATACTTACAAATAGTATCTAAAAATATTTTAAAAATAAGTATAAGTGATGAAATTGCATATCTATGTAATGAAGCAAACTGAATTTTTTTTGGAGTTCTATGTTTCAGAATAATTTTGTATATGAGTTATCTTTGTGATGAGAGTGCTATGTTTTTTTATTGTTTGTGGTATTAATTTTTGGTATGTTTTTTATTACGATTTTTTTTATTTGATTGGATGTAAATTTAATTTGATTGAATCTTTTTTATTGGCAAGTTTATGTAATTGACCATTACATGATTTAATTGGGTTTAATAGAGATTTGAATGATTTTTTTTTGTTAAGTTTATGCGTGTAAAGGTTTTTTTGTTGTGAAAGAGTGAGGCTATGTTCAGTTCACCTTATTTTTGCTTATTTCAGATCTAATCAGATCAGATCAGATCAGATCAGAAAAAATAAGTTCAGATCAGATCAGTTCAGATCATGCTTATATTTAAAAATCATTATAACTTTCATTACATATTAGTAAAAATTATAATAATTGAATATTAATAAAGTACTCATTGAGACGAATCAAACAAGACCCCACATGACTATATTTTTCTTATATATTGAGAAAAATCTAAAAGATAAGATCTTGTAATCAGAAAAAATAAGTTCAGATCAGATCAGATCAGAAAAAATAAGTTCAGATCAGATCAGATAAGTTCAGATTAGAAAATTTCAGGTGAACTAAACATAGCCTGAATATGTAAATTCATAGGGGGACACCATTGCTCCCCCTTGACTTATATAATGAGATATAATCGTCAAAGATTCAACTTTTATATAGAAGTTGGGTATTTTAAAATTGACTCTAGTAAGTGTTTGGTCCAGGATCTGCCACTGAATTTATTGGAAGCCTTAGATTGTTGCAATTCGGTGTAAGAGGTTTGATCATGGTCCGAGAACAAAAAAAAAAAAAAAAAAGTTCGTTTGGAAGACCAAACATTTGGATACAATTGCTGTTGAACAAGGAAGGAACAAAGAAGAAGAAGAATTAAAACACAACATGCATGCATGAGTTATTTTCAAAGCTTACGATGCGTCACATTCTCTAAGGATCAAGTTAAGGCGCGACAATTATACAGATGGCGGCAAGAGAAAATAATGGAGGGATTGGATTATTGGATAGGATGATTGATTAAATGGGTCCTTCAAATTTCCAATTACACATGGATTGAGGGTCCAGTATGTTCACACAACAGTCAACAGTCGAAGAGATTCATCAAGTAAACTTGCTTTCTCATGGCATGGCCCCTAGAACTAAATGAGTGGAGTACTTGAGTAGATATGGTACTTTTTTTTTTGCCTACTTTTATTTCATTTATTTATTTATTTATTTGATTGGGAAATTAAGTCAGCTCAAAGGCTAACCCCTACCAAGGCTACTAGCCTTGTAGGAACTACCAGCACATTGGCTGGTAAAGCATGCAAAGCATGCTAAGGAAATACCCCCAACATAATGCTGGGGGGTAAGAATCGAACCCCTGACCTCAAGGATCAGAGGGGAGTGCTCTACCACATGAGCTAGCTCCTCATCCTTTATTTCATTTATTTATGAACAAGCCTTAACTAGTGATTGTCATAAATTTAAATGTGTGATAGAAAATATTGTGTATTCTCAAAAATATCTCATAGATTCATTATTAGATATCTAATAATTAGTTTTTTTTTTTAGCTAATTCTCTTTATTTATATAGGAAATTTTTACTGTTGTAACTTTTGATAGTTGTAATTTTATCTTGCGTTTTTCAGTGAGTTGATTGGGTTTTACACAAGATAAAATTAATTTGCATGAGATTTCGCTACTTAGGAATTTTCTTATATAAACGTATTGAGAGCTAATTGCTTTCTCGCGATTAGGTATTATTTTGGTTTGAACTGAAAATCCTAATATGAACTTATTTGAACTTTGGTTTCTTTTCAAGTAAATTCTCGTTTTGAACCTATACTATAACGAAACTGAACTATTGCTCCTTATCTCAAGTATTTGAACATGTCCGACAATGTCTTACCTTATTTGTAACCATAATCTGAACATATTAGAATTAAAATGAACTTTGGCTTCAATCTACAAATAAATTTGAATTTTGTTTCTCTTGAAAGACAATTCTTCAAGGTGAGACTAATAGATACTAATGATCCTCATTTAGCTAATATGATATTGTCTTATTAGAATTAATCTAAATCTATTATCACTCATCTAAGTTAATTAATTTAGATTTTTGTATGTTGAAAAAAATAAAACCTACAATTTCTTTTAGTACAATAGTGGCCCCATTCCCCTAAGCCTATATTCGAAAGTGGGAGGGTCATACGCCCAGGGGGCGCTTATGATGTCAATTGATATCTGGTGTCGAGTGTGAAGGGAACTCCTCTTACCACCCTAAGTCCCTAACCCCTCTTTTAACAACAAAGACTACAATCAAAAAAATTATCCTTAAATTATTTATTCGTTACGTTTTTAATTAAGTTCTTGTTGGATTGTTTGGATATAATTATATGGTTCTACCACATGGTTATCTTACTAACTTTTCCCCACATTAATGACAAAATTATTGTACTTGTCAATAATGCACCTCTTATTAATACTTCAACCATTTTTCATTTCTAATGGAATCATATGGGTTCCAAGATAATTACCAAACCCTTAGTGAACAACCTTAAATGATGTATTGTTGTGAAATAGTATAAATAAAAAAGAATATAAAGGAGTATAATTCATGATATCTAACGATGGCAAGTGGCATGTTTTCGAGTGAATTTTAAATTTTGCAGTAAATTTATGTGATTAGGTCAACCATGAAACCAAGCTAACCCAAAACTTATCATAAATTTAATTTTTACAACCACATATTTGGATGATGCGATTTAATTTACTATTACTTTTGGAAAGATGTATGTTGTTTAATTCGAATCCCTTTCACATTACTAATTAGAAAACACCTTTTATGGCTAAGCCTCACTTCTCTTTGTCCAAAATAAGGTGTTATGCTTTGTAGTATTATTAAATCTAGTCTAACTTGATTCGATCTAACATTATAGAGTAATTGAACTTTCATCATATTTTTTTTCATTTTGTAAGAAAAAGTATTATGGTATTTGATCTTTTAAAAAATCCAAATTTTTGTTAAAAACAAAATCAAATATAGATACAAGAAGTTAGCCTTATTTCATTTCCTCATCAAATGATTCGCTTGATTTAATATTTATCTTCATTGGTCACTATAGGGTCTATCGGATACCTAATTGGATCGATAGAGACTTTTGGCCATTCGGGTATTAGTAAGAAAGCATTATTCCAAGAAAAACTAAACACACGAGCTCGTGGTAACTGGTACGGTAGAGGCAAAGATAAAGCAGGGAAAGAAAAAAGGTAGTTAAAGAGGACAAAAGAAGCACTCATCTTTTCGTACCTTTTAACTGTATTAAAAGTAAAAGTATTTTCTAAGGATACAAAGATAATAATGAAATCAGTGTGTTGGGGCTCATTTTTGCACAAAATACAAATGATTTCTGTCGGTGCATACTTGTTGGCCTGAAAAGGAGGCACTATACTATTGCAACCACAACAATGTTAGAGTTGATGTGGTCGGCTGCATGAGTCAAAATACGATCTCTTATAGTAGAGTACATCCCAATTTATCCGGTACGTTAGACACAATGTTTTGGATGTATCATGTACCTTCTATGATGTAAAATCACTATATTCATCTTCTGAAACATAAATATAGTGTTGATCTAATTAGGTACATCTAGGTGTACCTAACAAATTGTACACCCTTGACCAAAAAAGGAGGACAACCCCAAAAAAGCTCAACAGAAGCAATTTGTTAACTAATACATTCTAAGAAAAGTCTGGGAGAAAAGTGTATCCAGCCTCAGCAAAATGGGATTTAACCAACGCAAGAGCTTTGTAGCGATGAGAAATCTTGTTTTTTTCTTCCTTTGGCATTTCAGCGTAACTGCAATCGACCAAATTACAATTAAAGGCTAATTAAACAGCCAGTATAAAAGTATCGTTCTATGGCATTCCAAATTACTATGCATCTATTCCAAATGAACATAATTCTTATTTATAATGAGTATCATACGTATGAAATATTATGATGAACATTGAACACATAGCATATTCACTCTTAGTCCAATTTCAATCAAATCCATGTTTAAGAAAGACAGCTTTCTATATTGAGACAGGATATAGTTATCTAGCATAAATTGCAAAAAAGAATCTCAAGATGTAACAGACAAAAGGAAGCTTACGTCTGCTCATATCCATCAGGCTGAAAGACTGGATCCCAACCAAAATCGTGTGGCCCTCTGGCTGTAACAATCTTCCCCTGCCATAAGCCAACAACAAGATATAAGTCATATGTCTTCTGAAATGCCCAAACTTTCACTATTAAGTAGGTATTACACGTTTACTACTGAGTTAAAAAAAATAATCAAAGTTACAGTTTATTGTGGCAGAAAAGGTCTATTGATTAAAGGAAAATTTGTGAGAAACAGCCATATAAAACATTCGTTTTGTCAAAAATTACCTTATTAAAAGAGCCTTGTGGAACACTGCCTATTTTATGTGATTTTGCTGGCAAAAATGTATCACCCACCGGTTTGGCCAGTTGACCATACTCTCCGGCATTTGAATTCTTATTATTTCTCTTTTCCCTCCCTTTTTTTAAAATTTCATTTCTCTTTTGCAATTGAAGAAAGAAAGAGGAGAGTGCATAATTTTTAGTTCCATGTTATTGTCTCGATGACAGGCATTGCTGCAACATTGACTGCATTGGCTACTATAACTGCAAGGACCCGCGACCGAAGAAGTTTTGTGAAAAGGAATGACAAAGTGAAGGAAAAGGGGAGGGACAAGGAAGAAACACTTGAGAGTAAAGAAAGTTAGCGCTGGAAATCTGTGACTGGTACCTTTTTGCCAAGAAAATGTCACAAAAGGTTGTTTCCCACAAATTTTTGTTATAAAGTAGTTTTTAAAGAAAAGTGATTTATTAGGTTGTTTCTCATGAATTTTCCAATACATTACAAATCATAGATCTTAAGCTGAAGCCAAGTTTGCTGCCTTAACATGAATTTTGAACTGGTAAAGAAAAGATAACTGAATGCATTTTGTACAAAGGATTGATGACATAACCCTTCTCAAAGGAGTGAGATACAATTTATTTACTAGGAAACTATATCAGCAAACGAAGGGTGAGGAAAATTCAAAATTACCTATTCTCAAATGGGCAACTAGGTTAAGTTTCCGTCTATAAAGAGGAAGATAGGAAAGCACGTCTCCCTCAACCTTTTATTATGTACTACCAAAGAGATGAAAATTATGGGTTCCACCCAATCCAACACAGCACAGTTCAAGTGGGCAACACTAACTGCAACTGAACTGTCAGTTTCAGTGACCATGGATGGATCATCAAATAACTTCCAGTTCCGCACATTTCAACATAGTTCAAACATTACGTGATATCATTATCCTATTACATTATAAGCATCACAGACAAATCAGAAGAACGATAAGCTCAAATGAAGCACAATGAAGGATATACAAAAGATTTTTGCTTTTCTAGTGATTTTCTGCAGTAGGGCATGGTTGCAAGATAGCTATATCTAATATAATTATAATAAAAATGCATTCTGAGCCTCCCACAACATGATCCCACAAATTATGATTGGAGAAAACCTTTATTAGCCTTCTCTATTAAGAGGCAAAAAGTTCATATATGTGAATCTAGTGGCCTAGTGCTGACAAATCTTGCTCTACAAATCAATAAGAAGATGTTGCTAGAGCAAAAGCAATTCCATAGATCAAACCTTTAACAAACTTCTTTGACCTTTACATATCAACAACAAAGTACTTCTGGAGCAACAACTTTGAAAAAAAAAGGCAGTTCGATGAAATTTTGGTATTGTTGGGTAAAGGAAAGCACTTATTTCTCTAGAGGGAAAAGGCAGTTCAATAATAATTAAGGTTGGAAATTTGCTTGATGTTCTGATTTATGTTGCATTTGAGTTATTTTACCATGATGGAGCGTTTCATTAGAAGGAATGTTGTGTTTGTTTAGGGGCATGGAAATTAGGGGGGGGGGGGGATAGGGATTGTGATAGAGATAGGAACAAAACACCCCCTTATCCCACTAAATCTGTACCTAGGAGGGGCTGTTATGAGGGGGAGGGATACAAAAAGAAATTAAAAACGATTTTACCCTCTATGAAAAGGAAGGAGATAGTTAGTAAGGGTATTTTGGTTAATTTGCCACCCATCCAATCTTCTTCTCAACCCCCACAAAACAAGGAAAATACTTCATCTTCACCTTATTTCTCCCATTAATTTCTTATCCTTGTCCCATCCTCTTATCATTATAATCCTCTCACACAAAAGGCCCAGCAGTCCCTAGCTCGGGATGTAGCCATTAATAAAATCATGAACCTTTAGGTCGTACTGGGGATATAATTTTGGGTAAAGAGTGGTTGATTGACGTAATATTTTAGTGAATGTTTAAATAGATAATCACCATTTGAGCATTAAAAGGCTTCCTTTAGTGAAGGATCCAGAGATGTAACTAAGGTTTGACCCAAGTTAAATGATAAGCTTAGAAAGACCAGGACTTCTTAGTTCCTAGTCTAGAGACGTTTTCGGACTATCAATATGTATTAAGACATAATTGATTGCTCATGCCATGATGATAAGCTTATTTAATTAGCCCGAGAGAATAATCTAATGATTTTCGCCCCTTAATCATAACCCAAATAATTCCCCTTCATCATTAGTTTATGGTTGACTTGGTTGGTGGACTCCACTACCTTTGTGCTTTTATCATATCACCTATCAATATAAGCATAGATACGGGCATAGTCGGCTTCAGGAGAGGATCGAAAACGAGGTGGGCTCGTGTAAGAACCTACAGCCTTATGATGATCACGCCTGCGGTAGACTCGCGGGGCAGGCTCGACCAAGCCATCATCTACATGATCATCGGTCATGAGGTAGGATGCTTATTACCTAACTATTTGAGTGCCATTGGGTTCAGGGAGTGTTACGGATTAATTCTTTTTCAAATTTTTGATAGAAAGTTAACCCTGTGTATTTCAACTCAACGTGCATAAAAATTTGGTGTTTTAAGAGTGGCCCTTTAACCTGAGGATTAGACAGGGAGACACCAAAATGTTTGGACATGGAGTAACTAGCCCGCCTATTGAAAATAGATCCCCTATTCCCCTTTGGAGGCGGAGGGTAAAGCAAATCAGACGGTTAATTTATTTGTCGCCAACCCCAACTTTTTACCACACTGATCCTATCGTATTTCCCTCCGGACTATCTCAATGAAATCCAGTGTCAGAGTGTTTCATTTTTTCATATTATTAGCCTTTTTCTTTTCGTATTTGTAAAGCTTATAGTTTATGTTTGACCTTAAATGAAGAAACAGATTTCATTGCACATTAAGAAATCAATAGCATGTTTTAAAAGATAGTCATACTTGCTATTGATCATTTGAAATCAAAACTAATGTTACTTTAAACTCAAAAGAGGCTCCCACCCCGAAGAGGCTAAGGGGGTTCAACGCACATGGCGTCATGTTCATTTCAGATCATCATCATCATCATCATCATCATATTATATATATATATATATATATATAGAGAGAGAGAGAGAGAGAGGCAAGATCACATGAGAATGCTCCTTACATGAGAAATGAGAATGAATCTCAACCACACGATTGGTTTAGAATTACAACACTTATTCATTAGAGTTATATCCCTCTAAAAAAAATTTGAATTCAAATTTTTTTTGTTTTTTTTGAATTTTGAAAATTCAAATATTTTGTTTTTGGAGTTACATCACTTATTCATTAGAGTTACATCACTTATTCATAAGAGTTATAGCGTGTAAAGTTCATTCTCATTTCTCATATAAGTATGCATTCTCATATGAACTCACTTCTATATATATATATATATATATATATATATATATATATATATATACACTACTCTAACATTGAAATGAGAGCAACAATTAGTACAGTAACTATAAAGTAACCGCCAGACCAACATTGTAAAAATCTATTACACTATCTTAGGAATAACCATCAATTAATACTCTTTCTAGTTCATAATATTTGTCACCACTTTTCAAATGTGAATTTCAACCACCAAATCTGTCAATATATATTGATCAAGAAATGGAAATACCAATGTGATTGCGAAAGTAATTCTAGTAACATAAAGAGCAACATTATTACCATACTAGCACTTAAAATGTGTTTTACTTTATATATTAATGATCAAAGAGCTTGACACAAGGAATGTAAACAAAGAATAATTTGTGAACAATTGTGTCTCAACTCAAAAAGAAAGAATAAAAAGAAACAAAGTAGTTGTGTCTATGTACTTCTCAAGGGACATAAAGGTTCTTCTATTATACTCCCTTTGTCCCCTATTTATCTTCCCACTTTCCCTTTTTAAGGTGTCTCAAAATAATCTTTTCGTGTTCTTTAAAAAGCTAAAGTTACTTTTCCTCGCTATCAAATTGAGTGTTTTTCTCCCATCATTTAAGCACCTTCTTAACCTACGTTCTTTCTCTATCCACTTCAATTTCTTTTTACGCTACATCTGAATTTGATTTGAACTTAACTTACCTTATTGCAGTTGTAAATTAATCGCAATTGCCGATTTAGGTGACAAACTCTTGGGTCGAAAAAACCGACATATACTGTGAGAAATTATGTTGACTTTAGGGATAGACCAAAAAAACATAGATCTAATGTTCATTTCAGCTTCGCATGGGCATTAGAACTGTCTGACAGACTGACAGTGCATGTAACCAAATCAGGAAGCATTCCAAATTAGAAAATCATCAAGTCATACGTTCTAAATTATAAAAGCATCAACTCATAGTTGCATTTAAAAAGCATCATTTTTTCTGATGCAGATGCACCTGAATTGCTCTAACAGAAAACAAAAGGTAACATATCCATTTGATAAATGACAAGTGCTTCTTAAGATCTTAGAAAACAGATTTTCAGCAAGTACAACACTTGGAATTAGAAAGATAAAGCACAATTTATCAGTGACGAAGAAAAAATGAGAGCTACAGTGATAGATGTCCGTGGAGTAGTAGATATCTAGTTCACTTAAACATCAATATTGGTAAAAAAGAATTAAATCATATTAATCATGAATCTTAGGTGGTAAAGATTAAAACTTCAGCAGATCAATAAACAGAAGCACATACCATAGTTTTACCCACAAAAGTGATAGGATCTGCACTTGGTCCGAGTGCAAGAGAGAATACACATAAAGCATATGCTGATTTATCTTCATAGGCCATCAATAAATTATTCAGACCTACAAGAAATTCCCAACATAATATAAACAAAATTAACCAGATAAAATTGACCATGGAGCACAAAATAAATAAACATATTGAGACAGAATCAACAACCTTCATGACCAATTTTCTCAAGAAACCATTTGCTTCAGATGCATAATTTGAAGAGCCCCACAGAGTGATCAGCAAAAAAGACATCAAAAGGCAAACAAGTAAGAACGCAGAACAGCAATGTCAGATGTAATATCTCCAAACTAAGAGATCAACCAGCTATGTATTAGTAAAATGATCCTAAGCAGAGGAAGATCACCATAAACCCCTGGATAGTCATAGCCAGGCCACATAAAATTATTTAAATCCCAAGACTTGTCTCATTCCATCTCTAGATCAATTTATTAAGGTGTACTTGAGAACCTGTGTTTGTTGTTCAAAAGACAACACACTTTCTATTGCCTAGGACATCTACTCTATAAACAAGACTGAAATTCACTAAAACTCAAAATCACATTGACACACATCAGTAATTCGATTTTTTTACCTGTCTGACTGTGCAATTAGCAATACCAATCAATGTAATTTGAAAACTTTCACAAGGGTTTGCAGGATTTACATTAAAAAAGAAGTATAAATCCAACCAAGGGTGCATTCTCTTCACTTTTTAAAAAAAGTATCAGGTTTAATAAGTTCCAATAAGTTGAAATAAATTTCTCACAACATACAAAATAAGCTTTGATAAGTTCCATTATGTTCCGATAAATTCAATCTAGATAGGTTCGAGGAAAATAAGGTGAAAGAATGCACCCTAACTTGTTCTAAACTACAAATTTCACATCTTCCAAGTTCCAATCAAACAAGCAACTTCACCAATTAACCATGTTCTCGCCACCAATTCCCATTTTTCCCACCACCCCAACATTACAAATGCAATACCTAAAAAACCCACAGCATTTAGATTACAAGGAGGAGAAAGAAATCTGCACCTTAACTCCACAACATCATTGAAGAAACTTACATGTAAGGCCCTGCAATTATATTAATTAGCAAACATTAGGGTATTATAAAACAAAAAATACTAAAATTTAAACCAAACTGAGAATATCCATAAAAATAAAACTTAGACAAAAACAGACAATGGGATTCTTCTTTTAATTTAACAATAAGAAATTTGGAAGAGCATACCTGGAAGCCCTTTAAGAGCAGTGAAGCATAAACAAGTATCTTCAACAAGAACAGGTCCATTAACCTACCAAATCACCATAATTAACAATTTAACACATAATCATTCATACCCAGAAATCAAAATAAAGAGGAAAAGAGATTTACATACTTGAATAGCAGCCAAACGAGCCTTTTCCTTAGAAATATCTTCAGGTTCCCCTTGCAATTCTGGCACTGCATTCAATTTAAATAAAAATTTAATAAAATAAAACGATGAAAAAAACAATTCAAGAGATAAAGAAGTGGGAATTTCAGGAAAACAGAAATTACAGTCGAGTTTGACAGATTGAAAAGGGATGGTTTGGCCAAGAATTGCTTTAACTTCCTCCAACTTTTTAGGGTTCCCAGTAACAAAAGTTACTGGTTTTGGTAACATCAACCCTCTTACTGCTGAACCCGCCATAGTTTATCTGCTATGCTACAACTAGAAGAGAAGACTCGAACTTATGTTGCATGGAAGGAGAAGAGGAGATTTATTGGAGGCTTAACATTATTGGGCCAAGGAGTTTGGTCTTTGAATGTTATTAAGGTATTATGGATATTAGCATTTTTTGTCCGTGATGCGTGTTTGATTTTTTTTTTTTTCCAAATATAAACTCATTTTTTTTAAATATAAATAAGAGTCAAAATTTGAACATGAGACGTACGATGTATAATTATTTTTACTTGCAAAATTTGAATGGTTTAGTTTTTGTCACTTAAGTCTTTCACCAGTTTTCTTTTTTTTTTTTTTTTACTTTCAAAGGTAAATTCTATGAACAAAATAGAAATTTTATTGAATTTATTTATCATATATAATATTATAATATTTTAGTTGATTTTTGAATTAAGTACACTACTTCAAAGATTGTGAAGAAAGTGGACACTTTGATTTCAAGTCAATTTTTTTATAGATTGTAATTTGTAAGTGAATTTTTAAGTATTTGTAAAGTATCCTCATTTGAGTGATCTGCATAACGTAAATTATGCAATTTTATGATTTTTGACTTGTGAGTGATTGTTATAATTATATTTTTGGTATTTTTGTTTGAAGCCCCTTTTGATTTGTAAGTGAATTTGTAATTTAGAATGGGAAGGAGGGTAAAATAGTCTCTTCATTCAGAGACACCATAGCCCCCTTCCCTTATAAAATAGAGATTAGCACTATATGCATGCGATGCGTGTCGCAATATATTAACATTAAAAAGTGTTAAAAAGTTAACTTAAAAGTGTAATATTTATGGTGAATATTGATGAGCGTTATGATTTTTTATTTTCATTGCTCTAGTGTAAAGAGTAACTAGTTTTTAGGCCCTGACTATTCCCCGGGTACTTATATTTTTCATCTATTAATAATTTGATTTTAAAATGATTACAACATATATCACTTGGTGTAGTGGTAAATGTATCTTAATTCTTATTAATAGGTCCTTTGAACTTCATCTTCTGATTCGTATTCTCGAACAACAACAATACAATTTGATTAGCATCAAGAATAATTTGTAACACAACCCCATTAATTATGAAGTACAGGACTCTAAAGATCATGGTGAATTTCGAAAGGAGAGATGGAGCAAGGAGATGACTACAAAAAAGAAATCAAAATAAAAAAAATAAACTTTATGGCTAGAAGTAGGCATTAACTGCCACATTACTGTTTATAACACATATCTATAATTTTGTGGAAATATGAATCACTAAAATAATGTTAGATTGGATGGTAAATTTTTGGAAATCCTTTGAGGTCAGGAGTTCGAGCCTAGACTTCAACATATATATTATTTTAAATAATGATCACTTGACTTATTGCTGGTTAAGACACGTGGCAAATTTCTAGTGACAAATTGAGGGTACCACGTGGCATACAAACGTTGCCAACCACACCTTTTAATATATTTATATAGATGTGTGACACTTTTTAACTTTATGATACCCAGGACAAAATAACTTCAATCAAAATCCTAACAAAAATAAGAAAATCGGTAGCAAACAATAAACCGGACAATTTATAATTTGGAAACCAATTTTGAAAACCGTAGCCAACAAGTTAAAGTGAAAATAAGCTAAGATCATGTAGCAACTGTATAGTGAATCCAAAAGTAATCAGATATATAAGTTAGTATACAAGGAAATAGTATCAACATCAGTTACAAAAGATGGTATTATAGACGATGAAATGGAGGAGGCTTCACTTATGGGAAATGAACGAATGCAAGACCATAGTAGAAAGGTTGAATAGAAACAAAAAATCAGCTATATAAATTAGTAGACAAGTAAATTAAAACGACGGAATTAATGGAGGGAACTTAAAACTTTTGTAAATTATCATATTGTACGTAGGATTTTATTTTATTTTTTATTTTTTTATTTTTTTTAGTTTTCATATCTTTAAATGCTTTTATTAGATGTATATTATAATTTTTTTATCCCCATAAAAACCAACACTAGTGGTTAGTGTGCTCATATTTCAAATGAGAGGTTGTGTGTGTACCGTGTAATATATATATATATATATAATATATATAATATATATATATATATATATATATATATATATATATATATATATTATCACTAGTAGAATAATTGCTTATTGCTATGGTTTTACCCATACGCAACAATATGGTCGCAACGGATATTTTTTGAAATTTTCTGACCTAGAAACCGCAACAATATATCATGCTTTCATTTTCCCAAAAAAAACATGTGGGTTTCATTTTCCCTTAGTCTTTCAATTCTTGACCCTCTCACACACACACACACACTCTCTCTCTCCTCTCACACTCTCACACTCTACTCTCATAATCCGGCAAAAGGGTATCAATAATTTCTGGCGAGATTGCAGTGCTTTTCCGGCGAGGGTTTGTTTCGAATTTTTGGTGAAAGGATCGCTTCGAATTTCCGGTGAGGGTTTGTGATATCTCCTTCACTTTTCCTCCTCTGTTTCTCCTCCGCCTCTCCTCCGTTTTTCCTTCACCGGCGCCACTCCTTCACCATCGGCGCCACCCTCTCCTTATCATATTAGGTTAGTTTTTTTTTTTGTTATTTTTTCTTAATTAATAGTGTTTTTAGTGAAAAATTTGGCTTAAATTGTAGTTTAAAATGCTTACATAAAGTATGTATATGATTAGTTATAAGATTTGAGTATTAAAACTGATTTTGTGATGATTTTGCTTAAGTTTTTGTATGCCCTAAAATGTTATACGGGATTGTTTTTGCTTAAGTTCTTGCGATGTTTTTGCAATTCTTTATTTCAAGTGATATGCAATGCCTTTATATTGATAGACTCACCAATGGGAGGGGAAGGGAAATCTAAGGAATGGTTTGGTACTTGTTGTTTGGTGATAATTTGAAATCGCTTGAATGTGATTATTGTTTGGTGATGACTTGGAATCGCTTGAATGCGATTGTTTTATGTACATCATATTGCCTAGATACCGGCTCAAGACTTAATCATTAGGAGTAAATCTTGAATAGTCCCCGTTTTAGGACTGTTCTTAAATGTCACATCTCAATTAGGTGGTGAATGTGTGTTGATTCTGTAATTCTAAGTGAAATACGATTAGTCATTTCCCTAATTTGTTCTCCGGGTACATATAAGATAAACAATTATCTTTATCGTGTACTTGGAGAACTGAAGGAAAATGCTGCCGAATTTTACTTAGAATCAATGATGATACATGCATTCACTAGTGGGATTGGACATTTAAGGATGGGTTAGATTGGAGTGATAAGGACCCAATGGAAGCATGCATTGAATATTAGTTTGTTGCATTATATTTATGTGAATTTTTTAATTGATAATAAATTTTTATGTATGTATGTATGTATGTATGTATGTATGTATGTATGTATGTATGTATGTATGTGTGAGTTTTTTTCCGAAATGGATCGAAGTTGGATATATGGAAAGTGGAATAAGTTGGTATTCATACAAGGTGTCAATGAGTTTTGTAAACGTGCTGTAGAACATCAACAACTTACTTGCGATGCTCAGCTTTATTGTCTATATGTTAATTGCTACAATGTGAATATGAGTTCTGATATTAGGACAATAATGGATCATATTATTCGCCATGGATTTAGGGTTGAGTATTATATTTGGTTATGACATGGTGAGAAGGGAAAATATACTCAGGATAGGATTAGTGTTGATGTTGGCACTAGTAACTCATTAGAGATTGATATGTCGAATGTCGGGGTTGAGAATGAAGTTGTGATTGAAGATCATGTTACTGTAACGCCCCGACCTCTAATCACCGTTGTTAAGTTAATTAATCGATTATTAGCAGCGGAGCCTAGATAGTCGGCGCATTACCACCGTACTTTCCATAAGGAAAATACAAGGCGACATAAAATCATAAACTTAAACATTTTATAACATGAAACATAATGTAGATCCAACATTAGTCTTGATTAATAGAAACTTAGTTACTAATCAGAGTTTTGACATAAACTTAAATTAAAACCATGAGAGTCTATATAAACTAGATATTAATTGAATCCTCACTGCTACGCCATCCCATTGTCACCATCGGTACCTAAAACATAAAACAAAACGTCGTGAGTCGAGGCTCAGTAACATACTACTCTAACATCGTAAATTCATTTCACATCATTTTAGTTAAAAAAGGGAGGAGAGAATAAGTAAAACCATTTCACAAACATGACATATCAGGTTACATTATCTTCTTTATCATGTCCATCATCATATATCTTTTACTTTGGTAACTTGGCTAGTACATCATTACATGGGGATCTCCCTTACTAACAGTCAGGCGGTCACATCATAGGTGACACTTGCGGTCCCGTATCATTTAAACAGTCAGGCGGTCACAACATAGGTGACACTTCGGTGCCCGTATCATAAAACAGTCAGGCGGTCACAACATAGGTGACACTTGCGGTGCCCGTATAAAACAGTCAGGCGGTCACAACATAGGTGACACTTGCGGTTCCCGTATCATACTGCCAAGAACCATCTTTCACTGTACTTTATCATGTTTTGTCTCTTTTTACATATCATAATTACATTACATCATTGTAATCATAATCATGAAACATCATTAAAATCATAGTGGCATCATACTCATATTTTCATAAACATCAAAATCGTTTCATATCATCGAAAATCATCATATTCATAAAACCTTTCATATCCCACAATCCATACATCAACAACATAGTGCGAAATACCATAAAACTTCATTCGAAAGGGATTGTGGGTGTTAGCAATAGACGTTACCTGAATTCCTGCTTAATAACCTTGATAGCCGGGGGAGGCTTGTAATATCCTTTATCTTCCTTAATCTATTCAAGAATAATTTTATTAATGAACGTTTCGTTATTTAGCTTTTAAGCCCAAATATTAGTTAGCGCTTATTAAGGTCATAGCGGTCATTATAACGTCGTAAAGGTCTCCTTAAAGGTCATTATTTCTTAATCTTAATAACTTTTTAATTAAGGTGACTCTTTAACAACTAATTAATGAAAAACTCTTTAGCTATATTTTAGAATTATCGAAACATTAAAGTTATATTACTACATATTATATAACCTTTCGAAAACATTAAATTATTCTAGTTCATAGTTAATAACTAATTAGTCGTCCATTAATAAATTAATTAAATTTAAAGTTATAATAGATTTATTAACATTATTTAATATTATTTAGTCATTTAAAACTAACAAGTCAAGTAACTAATTATTATAAGTGAACTTAAGGATTAGTGAAGTACTCATAATTTAAGCGCAATTATAAACAACAAACTAAATGAATTATATTTAATTAGTTTTAGTTAACTCAAGCGACTTAGTCATTAGGAATTTTAGCCCAAACATAGTTTTAGTAAATAAGTTAAGTGGTTTAATGAAACTAACTAAATCAGTCCACTAAAGCTCAATATATTAAAGCAACAAGATTAACTTGAATGATTTAGCTAAGTAAATCAGATTATAAGCCCAACATTATACTTAACTTAATAACTAAATTATCATGGCCTAATAAAACACTAAATCAGCTTTACTCTAACTCATTTAGCCCATCTAATATAAGTAGCTTAGCTAAAACAATAAAAAGTCAGATTTGAGCCCAATTAGTGAACATGCAACATTTAAATTGAGTTGGTTTAAGTTTAACTAATATAAATCAGATTTTTGAAACCCAACTAAATCCATGCAACAATTAAACTAAGTTGGTTTAACTAAATTGATTTGGGCCCTATCTAAACTAACTTAACAATATGTAGTAATTTGGGCTTGTATTAACATAAACTAAAGAAATCAGAAATTTTAAAAGAAGAATATCATCACCTCTGCTACTAGGAGCAGGGAGGACGAAAATTCCGGCAGGGGTGGGACGCCAGCTCCGGTGAACGGCGTCGAGCAGCAGCGTCGATCTTCGGTGGTGGGCGCGCGGGTCGTTGGCGGTGCTGCGCGTGCAGCAGCGTCGCGCGAAGAGAAGAGGAGCGAGAGGGAGGGCGCGAGGAGGAGAGAGAGTGAGCGAGTTGCTGGCGGTTTGGCAGAGCTTCGGCGGCGGCTGGTGACCGGCGAGTGACGACAAGGTGGGGGCGGGACTGCGTGCGGCGCAGGTGGCGCGCGCGGTGGCCGACGGTGGTCGGTTGTGGGGGTCGAAATAGAGGAGAGAGAGAGAACATATTTGGGGTTTTCTTTTGGGTTTCTTTTAGTTACACTTTCAATTTTCCGGTAATTTGTTGACAGAATATCTGATTAGTGAGAGAAGAGAGAGTGAAGGTTGTTGTTGGTGGGTTCTTGATGTTGAATTTCCATGGCTATTTATAGTGAAGTTTGGAGGTCTAAAATCAGTGGTTGGGAGGAAGATGGTGAAGTAAATAATCTGAATTTGTTAACTTGAAGAAGCAATGGTGAGATTGGTGATAGATTTGACTGAAGGAGAATAAGAAAGTGAAGGCATGGGTGCCAAATGGACATGGTGGAGTGAGGAAGAAGGCACCATTAATGGGGGATTGACCATAGCTTTGTTTCCTCCTTTTCCTTTTTATTTCCCAACGAAAAATCAGAAATTTTTCCATACTAACACTCTTAAACGTGACTTAATGAAATCTTGGGTGAAATGTTGACATTTTGTACTTTAAGTGAATTACAACTACATTAGCCTTCTTGTTTAACTCATGAAATTGTAAATTTATAAATTATCCTCATAATTTAAGTTGGTAAAATTTTTATGTTAAAATTCTATAATCATTATACGTTGCTTAATTAGTGGAACGAATAAAATAAAATATTTTCTAACTACATTATTATGTTAATTATTCACTTAAATATGTTTAAGATTTTTAGGATATTACAGTTACGATTGAAGGTGATGATGTAGTAGGTGATGAAAATGACCACGGAGATAATAGTGACATTAAGGATGATTTGGTGAAGATCGATTAGGTGAGATGTTGGAAGGGGCTCGTGACCATTTTAATGAGCGGCCACGAGTGTTTGACAATTTGTCTGAAGCTGTTGGGAAACCCGTTTATCCAGGGTGTACAAAATACACTCAATTGAGTGGGATTTTAAGTCTTTTCAACATAAAAGCGAAACATAATTTGACTGATGTAGGCTTCACAGAACTCTTAGAAGCTTTACAAGATATGTTTCCCGAGGGTAATTTATTACCAAAATCCACCTACTATGCCAAAAAATCAATTTGTCCTTTGGGTTTGGAATATGAGCGGATCGATGCATGTCCGAATGATTGCTTGTTGTATTGAAATGAGTAGGCGTGGTAAGTCCCGCAATAAAATGTCGGATGGGGTTTAGCCTGGGATGGGCAATAGAGGTCCTTCTGCGAAAGTGTTGTGGTATCTTCCAGTTGTGCCAAGGTTCAGGAGGCTCTTTTCTATCAAAGAAGATGCAAAAAACCTAAGATGACATGCTGATCGGAGAAAGAAAGATGAGATGCTTAGGCATCCAGTAGATTCTCCTCAATGGAAGGCTATCGATTCCAGATACAGAGAATTTGGTCAGGAATCTAGGAACTTGAGACTTGCATTGTGTACGGACAGAATGAACCGTTACGGTACATTGGATTAGTCAACATAGTACTTGGTCTGCTCTTTTAGTGATATACAATCCACAACAAGAATCCGTCTTTTTAGCGTATGATTTTACCGTCCGACAACAAAAGCGGACGCTAAATTTGAAATTTATCGTTCGTTTATAGCCAAACGCATATTATCGTCCGCTTTAGCGTCCGTTTATAAATCGGACGCTAACTTACATCCGTTTTTGTGTTTACTGTCCGTTTTCCGGACGTTAAAAGTGGACTTTTTTTTAAAAAAAAAAAGTCCAAAATTTATCGTCCGCCCCCGTTTATTTACCGTCTAGCTGGCGGACAGTTAAATCTTTACCATTACACAACCACTCCAGAATTTCAGATCTCCTATATCTTTCCTCTTCTCTCTAATTTGACCACTCCAAAACCCTCGTCTCATTCTATCACTGTCACGAAGGCACCGCCGCCCATCTCCGGCGCCGCCACTCACTGCCGGACCATCACTGTCCTCTATCGAAGCGATGCCCATCACCGCCACCACTCGTCCGCCTCGTCTCTCTCACTGCCGCCCATCGAAGCGCTGCCGTCGCCCATCTCTCAGTCTCACTCTCATTCGAAGCACTACCGCCGCGCCGGTCATTTGCAGCCGTCGGTCATTTGCAGCCGCCGGTCATCAGAGCCGTCGCCGAGTCCTCCAGCCGCCTCCCAGGTATGATGCTAATACCTTTTTTTTTATTTGTTGTAAAAATTATAAATATAAATTGTTGTTCATGTTTTTAATTGTTAATGTTGTTGTTAATAGTGTTAAGTACTTTATAAATTGTATTAGCTATTAGTTAATTTAATTAATTTATAGATTGTTGTTGCTATTAGTTAGTTGTTGTTGTCAATTTTTTTTTAATTTGCTAGTTGTTGTTATTGTTCATTAATTTAAAATTTTTTTGGCTTAAAATTGATTTTTCTTGGGAGGGAGGGGTAAGGGAAACCTCACTCTCCAAAAAGCTCTTAATATTATTTGATCCCATGATTTTAAAATTATAAAATCAAACATTTACCACTTAGTCGAGCCTTATTTAGTACTTCTTTAAGTTATTTATATAACTAATTCAAGAATTGGTCGATGTATACGCATTAGACAAATAATTTTAGGGTCACAAATCACAATCCAATAACTCTACAAGAAATGTCTATAAAGTATAATATATTGACATCTAATTATAATTTAAGAGTTGTTCATGCCTTGATGTAACCAATTATTAATGGAATTAAGTCGAATAATTAAAAGAAAAGGACTTATCAAAAGGCTATAGGCCTACAACATCGTAATAATGTAATACGTTAGGGATGACCATAAATTAAAGAAAATGTTACTTTTTTTCATTGTCATGAATCATATGATACGTTAATGGTCACATATCAAATTTATATTATCAAGGCTTATTATTCTAGGTGCTTTGTGAAGATATGTATTTTTTAGTTGTATCGAATTGAGTTGAATGTATATATTAAATATATGTTTAGTATAATAGATTTAGTGTATATTTAGTATATGTTCACTATATATTTGTGAATGTATTTAGTATATATATACTGTGCTTTATTTATTATGTAGTGTTGTTAATCTTTTGGATTTGTTACTAATTCTTATTATTCATAAATTGTCTAATATTTGTCTACTACATTTAGTACGTACTTCTATTAACAAGTAGTGAATATAGTGAATTGATACTTTCTAGTTGTGTAGAGTTTTAAATTATGAAAAGGAAGGAACGTAGCTGGATGTATAAAACACTTGATGGGCGTTCCCTTAGAACTGAGTTTGTGAAAGGGGTTGATAAGTTCATTGAGTTTTGTTTACAACATCCACATTTAAATGACGGTGACAAGATAAAATGTCCATGCATGAGGTGTAATAACTTCCGTTACTTGGATGTGGACACGGTCAAAGTACATTTGTAAAGTATACTTTGACTGGTTATGTCATGGTGAGCGTGCTACGGGGTCCTCCTCATCTTCCGCTCAGTCAAATCTGTATATAGATATGGTTGTGGATGCTTTAGGGAATACTGAAGATCATGCCATGCTTGCCAGTTCAAACTCAGTTGAAGAAGAACCGAATGGTGAAGCGAAGAAGTTTTTCGACCTTCTCAAGGCGGTCGAGAATCCCTTGTATGAAGGGAGCAAGATGTCCGTGCTGGAGATGGCTTCTAGAATCATAAGTTTAAAGTGTGAGTATAACCTACCATACAGGTGTGTTGATGGGTTTGCTAGTTTATTGAATGAGGCGATGCCCCAGAACAACCACATGGGAAGAACTTTCTACGACACAAAGGGTTTGGAGCTTCCTCATGAGAGGATACATGCATGTCCTAGAGGTTGTATGTTGTTTTGGAAGGGCGATGCTCATTTAGATAAGTGTAGTGTATGCGGTAGTGATCGGTACAAGAAAACTTCTAAGGGCAAGATTATTCCTGCAAAAGTGTTAATCTACTTTCCAATCACACCGAGGTTGAAGAGGTTGTTTGCAACTAAGAACATCTCTCAGCAAATGACATGGCACACTGACAATCCTCGAGTGCAAGGTACCTTAGCACATCCAAGTGACAGTGAAGCATGGAAACACTTTGATAGAACCTTTCCCGACTTCGCCGCTGAGGCTCGAAATGTTAGACTCGGGCAGTGCACCGACAGATTTTCTCCATATGGTAAGTTCAGAGGGCAATATTCATGCTGGCCAGTTATCCTCACACCATACAATTTGCCTCCATCCATGTGCATGAAGAAACCATTCATGTTTCTTTCTTTGCTTGTTCCGGGGCCTAAAAGTCCCAAAGGAAACTTGGATGTGTTTATGCAACCTCTAGTTGAAGAGTTGAAGCAGTTGTGGCATATTGGGGCTATGACCTATGATGTTTCAAGGAAGCAAAATTTCAACCTTTGAGCAACGCTGCTTTGGAAAATTAGTGACTTTCCTGTGTATGGTATGTTGTCCGGATGGTCTACTGCTGGAAAAAAGGCATGCCCTTATTGCATGGATAAAAGCAAGGCATTCTGGCTTGAACATGGGGGTAAAGTGACATGGTTCGATTGTCATCGACAATTTCTTCATTTTGACCACCCATTTCGAAGGCATAAGACTGTTTTTGAAGAATGGGTTGAGAAGGCTCCTCACGTAATGTCTGGAGAGAAACTGTGGCAGTGCGTGAAGGACTTAACTAAAGCAACTGATGGTCCCGAGGCGCTGAATCGATTGAAGAAGGATAAAAAAGGTTGGTTGAAACAAAATATTTTGTGGGAGCTTCCATATTGGAAAGATTTGATTATCCATCACAACTTAGATGTCATGCATGTTGAGAAGAATTTTTTCGACCAACTCATTAACACTGTGATGGATGTGAAGGGTCAAACTTCAGACACCCTTAGTGCAAGAAAGGACATGGCACGTGTTTGCAAACGCCGGGAACTGGAGCTTGTTGATGATGGTGTGGGGAATTTGACCAAGCCTAAAGCACCTTACGCACTCGACAAGGCTCAGAAAAAGGTATTTTGTGAGTGGGTACGTGACTTGAAGTTTCCAGATGGCTTTGCATCGAACTTGAGAGATGCGTGGATCTTAGTTATAGTAAATTGCAAGGATTGAAGAGCCATGACTGTCATGTATTCATGGAAAGGATGTTGCCGGTTGGTCTAAAAGAATTGCTTCCTTTGAATGTTTGGAAGGTGATAACCGAAATAAGCCAATTCTTTCGAGACTTGTGTGCGTCCACAATCAAAGTCAGTGAGATGAAGCGCTTAGAGAACAACATCGCTGATATCTTATGCAAGTTGGAAAATCAAGGGACTTAGGAAGAAATGTCAATCCTGATGTCGCTAGCACACATGGTCTTGGTGTCCCCGAGTTGTTCAGGGAAGACTGTGGTCGACCGGGAACAGATGGTCGTTTGCGATTGTTGCAAGACAAGGAGTACGATCGAGCACATCTTTACGTACTTGCAAACAGTGGCATCTTAAGAGATTATGAAAGGTAATTTGGTGAGAAGTTTCAAAGACCATTGAGTTACATTGTACTTGTCCTAACGTGTGTGACATTACTTACTCAAGGCGATTCGAGGATTATATTGTCAATTCAAGACCGAACATTGCTAAGGATGATGTGTGGAGCAAATGCGAAGCCGAGTTCCCTAGTTGGTTCAAGACAAATGTGAGTTTCGTACATTATTTGTTATAACCATTGAGATACCTTCATGTACTAACTTAGTACCTAAAACCAGGTCCTTCGTGCCATGACAAGTGACGATGTCACTCGAACTCTTGCTATGGGTCCTTCCAGACAAGTGAGAACATGGAATCAGTTCTTTGTGATTGATATGACTTTCATACACACGAATATGGCAAGAACAAGTCAAACATGAATTATGGTGTATGTGTACAAGCTGCTGATATAGCTGATTACTTTGGCATTTTGGAGGAGGTTAAGTAACTGGTGTACCATGGTAATTTGGCTGTATATAAGACAATTTTGTTCAAGTGCAGTTGGATGGACTCGGACGAGGGTATGAACATTCATGAACAGTACAAACTTGTGGAAGTCAATCAGACCAATAAATACCCAAAATATGATCCATTTGTGTTGTCGTACCAAGTTAGCCAAGTATACTATGCGTTGTATCCCAGTCTTAGGAGGGATAAAGTGCAATGGTGGGCTGTGTTTTAAACGAAGGTAAGGTCCGAAGTTGATGCTCCGGTTGATTTGGATGTTCTCCAGGAGGAAAGAACTGATACCGCTGTAGTTCTTTGTGCTCCGAATGAGATACCAGATTATGATGCTAGTGACGACAACAATAATGATGAGATCATGGAATTTGAGGCGCCAAATGAACAAGGAGAACCAAGTGAATATGAAAGCAGCGACGAGATTGGTGATTTGACTGACGATGATGATGACGAGGATGATTTGTTTGATGACGTTTAGTGTGTTTTGTTACCTTATGTAGTTTGCTTTTGTTGTAAGACAATATGTTTGTCATTTTATCGCTTTGTCGTATTATATGTGTAAGACATATTATTTATTTCTATTATATGTGTTTTAGTCATTTAATCTTTGTTTAATTTGAAGCTTTTTCCAAATTGATTAATTATGTGATTTTCAATATTTTTTACTACGGTTTTGTATTTTGTTTATGATTAATTTTATTGTTTATTGATTATAATATGTGATTAATTTCAAGCTTTGCCATGCCTTCAATCTTTGTTGGTGATTTATATTGCAGATGTCATCATGTGCCGGATCTCGAGGTGGTCCTCGTGATGGGGGTAGTGGCAGAGAGGGGCCTGAGCGTGATGGCGAGTTGGAGAGGGACAAAGACAATCATGAGGTTGGGGTAGTTGACAAGAAAAAGGAGTTGGACCCCAATGGATTTTGGTAATTAAGTTATATTATGAGCGTAATACTTTATTACTTTTAATAGATTTTATTGGTGTTGTTCACTTGGTTTTAATTGCTTTTTATCAGGTTTGAAGACAATGGAGTCATTCGCGACATGAGTAAATGCTTCAAGCAACATTTCCATCATCCATGGAGGAATTGGTCGCAGGTTGATGACGACACAAAAAACCATTGGTTTTCTCTTTTCAAGATGAAATCGTATTTGTTAAGTTTTTAATATGTAAACTAACCCTTTGTGATTGGTTTTCTTATATATGTAAACTAACCCTTTATACTTAAGTTAATATGTAAACTAACCCTTTGTGATTGGTTTCTTATATGCATGTAGACCCTATATAAATGGAGGGAGGAGCTTCAATCCCAAGTGAGGTCTACATTCGACAAAAAAAATGGCCAAAAGGTTGAAAGATAATCACCACTGGATAGTAAAGAAGAAGGGTGCTGTATGTCCGACATGGTTGTCTGTGAGCGTTCACGAGCAGATGATGAAGAATGCACAGGACGAGGAGTTCAGAGCACAATATCAGAAGGCTAGCAAGAACCGGCGAGGAGGTGACTTAACCAGCAACGTACCTTCTTCTCATTGTCAGGGCTTCATTTCCTCAGCAGAGCGCACCAAGAGATTGGTACGTGTAACTTGTCTTGAATACATTTAATCCAGAAGCTTTAATTACTTAATGCGTTTGAACGTGTAGGCCGCACAACGTGGAGGGGTGCTGCCTTCCGCTTTGGACTTGTTCATGGACACACACATGAGGGATGAGTCTGGAAAGAAGGTGCCGATCAATGACAAAGTCTAAGAAATCAAGGTAATTGAAATAATATAGTTACATACATTTTCATTTGCTAAGTGTCTTAAACTTGTTTAGAATCATACAACCAAGTAACATAAAGCCTAAATGAGTATTGTAGGACTTGCATGAGGCATTAGAACTTGAAATAGGCATAGAGGTTGGATTATAGGAACATTAAACCAACCAAAGGGCTCGAATTGGCTTAGTTTCACTCATTTTCATTGGCTAAGTGTCTTAAACTTGTTTAGAATCATACAACCAAGTAATAGAAAGCTTAAATGAGCATTTTAGGACTTACATGAGGCATTAGAACTTGAAATAGGCATAGAGGTTGGATTATAGGAACATTAAACCCAACAAAAGGCTCGAAATGGCTTAGTTTCACTCATTTTCATTGGCTAAGTGTCTTAAACTTGCTTAGAATCATACAACCAAGTAATAGAAAGCTTAAATGAGTATTATAGGACTTGCATGAGGCATTATAACTTGAAATAAGCGGATAGGTTGGATTATAGGAACATTAAATCCAAAAAATGGCTCGAAATGGCTTAGTTTCACTAATTTTCATTGGCCAAGTGTCTTAAACTTGCTTAGAATCATACAACCAAGTAATATAAAGCTTAAATGCGTATTGTAGGACTTGCATGAGGCATTAGAACTTGAAATAGGCATAGAGGTTGGATTATAGGAACATTAAACCCAACAAAAAGCTCGAAATGGCTTAGTTTCACTCATTTTCCTTGGTTAAGTGTCTTAAACTTGCTTAGAATCATATAACCAAGTAATAGAAAGCTTAACCGAGTATTGTAGGACTTGCATGAGGCATTAGAACTTGAAATAGGCATAGAGGTTGGATTATAGGAACATTAAACACAACAAAAGGCTCGAAATGGCTTAGTTTCACTCATTTTTATTGGCTAAGTGTCTTAAACTTGCTTAGAATCATACAACCAAGTAATAGAAATCTTAAATGAGTATTGTAGGACTTGCATGAGGCATTAGAACTTGAAATAAGCGTACAGGTTGGATTATAGGAACATTAATTCCAAAAAATGGCTCGAAATGGCTTAGTTTCACTCATTTTCATTGGCTAAGTGTCTTAAACTTGCTTAGAATCATACAACCAAGTAATAGAAAGCTTAAATGAGTATTGTAGGACTTGCATGAGGCATTATAACTTGAAATAAGCGTAGAGGTTGGATTATAGGAACATTAAATCCAAAAAATGGCTCGAAATGACTTAGTTTCAGTCATTTTCATTGGCTAAGTGTCGTAAAGTTGATTAGAATCATAAAACCAAGTAATAGAAAGCTTAAATGAGTATTGTAGGACTTGCATGAGGCATTATAACTTGATATAAGCGTAGAGGTTGGATTATAGGAACATTAAAACCAACACTCGAAATGGCTTAGTTTCACTCCTTTTCATTGGCTAAGTGTCTTAAGCTTTCTTAGAATCATAAACCCAAGTAATAGAAATCTTAAATGTGTATTGTAGTACTTGCATGAGGCATTAGAACTTAAAATAAGCGTAGAGGTTGGATTATAGGAACATTAAATCCAAAAAATGGCTCGAAATGGCTTACTTTCAATCATTTTCAATGGCTAAGTGTCTTAAACTTGCTAAATCCATTCTTGTAGGAAAGCTATGACAAAACTCTTGCTCAATGTCAAGAAAGAGGGGAAACCAAGCCCCCGAACCAGATTTTCTTTGTGACTGTTGGTGGCAGAAAGAAAGGGTGGGTTCATGGTTTGGGGACGAGTGCGGACCTCTATTTTGAGAGGTCTTCGAGGGGGGGAGGTAGTTCATCCTCCAGTTTCACTCCTTCCATGTTTTCTCAATTTTCTGTGAGGTTTGAGGAAGAGAGAACCGAGTTGCAAATAGAACGTGAGCGGTACAGAAGGACAGAGAAGAGGAACGCCTCGCCAGGAAAATGGAGAAAGAGGAGGAGCGCAGAGTGTATGAGGAGTACCTGGCGCAGATGAGGGAGACTATGGAGACCTACAGCCAGATGATGAGCCAGTGTGGTGGTTCCTTTCACTTTATCGGGCCTCGAGAAACCCCCACCGGCGGTGGTGATGCGTTTGCGACTTAGGCTCCTATGATTGCTTACAATATCTATCTTGTATATATTTCGGGACGTGAGAACATATAATTTAGTTAAGACCGTTAACTTATGTTTATGTATGTATGAATTTATGTTAGTGTATGTATGAATTTCTAATTAATGCAACAGGTCATTAGTGCAGAATTTGGCGCAATAGCGGACGGCTTTAGTATATTTTGTTGGAAAATGAAACAGGTTAAAAACTATTCAAATACTACAACTCAGGTTTATTTTCAAAAAAAAAAAAAAAAACAATTAGCGTCCGTCGTGTAAAATTGGCATCCGCTCTATGTAAACTCAATTCCCACCAGAAGTTGAGAAATTAGCGTCCGCTATTTGACTTTTAGCGTCTGCCTTAACGGATGCTAATTAACGTCTGCCACGTCTGCAGACGCTAAACAGCGTCTGTTTTAGCGGACGCTATTTAGCGTCCGCAAACGTGGTAAACGTTAATTAGCATCCGATATGAGGCAGATTATAAATCATATGAAGGCGGACGGTATTTACTGTCCAATCCTGTCAGATGCTAATTTTCAGAAATCAGACGCTAAATATTTAGCATCCGCTTATCGGACGCTAATGGAAGTATTAGCGACCAGGGGTTTTGCATCAGACTTTTCGCGTCCGTTGACGGATGCTAATTCAGTTAGCGTCCGATCCCGCGTTTTTAGCGTCTGATTTTTGTATGATCTTCTCCATGGTTGTGCATGAAGCGAAAATATATTATGTTATCTCTCTTAATTTATGGGCCTAAGCAGTCGGGAAATGATATAAACATCTATCTTTCACCTCTCATCGAAGATCTCAAAAAGATATGGGACGAAGGTGTTATGGTGTTTGATGCGTATTCTAATGAAGATTTCAGGCTTCGTGTTATGCTATTATGTACTATAAATGACTATCTTGCTTATGGCAATTTGTCGGGCTATAAGGTCAAAGGGAAAAAGGCATGTCCTGAGAATGGTACGGAGGCTACACATTTGCCACATTGTGGGAAACATGTATACATCATTAATAGGCAATTCCTACATAGTTCTCATCCATATCGAAAGAAAAAACACCATTTAACAGGTTAGTTGAAAATGCTTTAGCTCCTAGATCGTTAACCGGAAAGAAGTTTATAATCGTGTTAAGAGGATGAGAACAATATTTGGTAAGGGGGTTAAACCTTCGGAAGACGATGGTGTCATTTGGAAAAAGAGTCTATATTCTGGAGACTTTCTTATTGGAAATACTTACCAGTTAGACATTGTCTCGATGTAATGCATATTGAAAAAAATGTCTCGATATATATATGTTGGATTCGCATGATATTTGTGTTGGATTGAATCGTATTTATTTATTTTTGAACTTGGAATTTGGATGGTGGATATTGGAGGAAAATTGGCTCTTAGATGATGATGAATGTTGGTTGTTGGATGAATATGGATGATGGATGTTCTTTGTTGGATGAATTTTGGATGATGGATGTTGGTTGTTGCATATAATATTGTACAAGTTAATTCCCAATTATGGCTTTATCCAATTTACAAACGGAGCTCTACCGAAATTTAATTTATGCATAAAATTTTGTTGCATATTGCTGCATAGCTTCCTAGAGGTTGGATGGAAACTGCATGCATAAAAAATATATATTTTTTAAAAAATTAAGCATATTGTCGCGGTTTCTAGGAAAAATCGCAGCGTATTTAATAATAAAAAATAGGCATATTGCTGCAATTTTCCCAAGACACCGTAGCAATATGCCTATTTTTTTTATTAACTACAACATATTGCTGCAGTTTTCCCTAAACATCGCAGCAATATGCTATATAAATCTGATACAAAATAAATATATTGCTGCGGTTTTACCCAGAAACCACAACAATGTATTAATTACCTATTATTGCCCCCTTAATTGATGCGCGCTCAAAACCACGGCAATAGGCCACTTAATGACCGTAGCAATAAGCATTTATTCCACTAGTGTATGTGTGTGTGTGTGTGTGTGTGTGTGTGTGTGTGTGTGTGTGTGTGTGTGTGTGTGTGTGTGTGTGTGTGGTGTGTGTGTGTGTGTGTGTGTGTGTGTGTGTGTGTGTGTGTGTGTGTAGGAATAGGATCTTGTGAAAACACTCATTAATGTGAAAACTGAAAACAAAAGATCTGGGCCATCAAATAATATTACTAAGACGATCCAAGGGCTGGAATTCTTTGTCCCTCCCCTCCTAAAACCCAAAATAACCCCCCTCCCTTCTCTCGATCCTCTCCCCCCCAGAAAAAACCCCAAATTCTCTCTCCTCTCACCATTTGATTTCTAGGAACTTAAGCAAATTCATGGTAGGTATGCATAATTCAAAGGCAAAATCTGCCATTTCGGATGAATTAATATATTCTAATGCTTGAATTCGAATCCCAGAAAACTTGTGGGTTGAACAAACCAATGGCGAAAACGAAGAACACCGCCATAGCAACAACGAGCTCCCTCACAATTGACACTACTCTCTTCATCTTTCTTCTTTTTCTGATCTCTCTCCTCTTCCTCGTCACGTTCTTCTCGATCTCTTTCTCGTACGCTTTCTCTCTCCTCTTTTTTTCTCTCTATCTCTTATTCATTTGCGAATTTATTCAATTATTATTGTGTCTGATTGAAATGTTTTCACAAATTAATCAAGAAAATTAGCTCTTCTTTAAGTAGTGCTGCTGTTCTCAATTTGCAGAGGTTTTATTCTTGATTTTTGGTATCCTAATTTTTTATTATGAGAGTTGAGGGAGAAAAAGAAGGTTGAAGAAGATGAAGGTTGAAGAAGAAGGTGGGTGATATCAAGACCTAAAAGTTACTGTAATATATACTATTAGTTAAAGTTACCCTTATAATACTCAAAGTTATCCTTATAATATTCAAAATTACCCTAAAAAGATGAAAAATAATTATGACATATTAAAGTTATCCTAAACGTACTAAAAGTTACCCTTATAATATATAAAGTTTCCCTTGAAATATATAAAGTTATCTTTAATTTAATGAAGTTACCCTAAAAACACAGGCAAAAGTTACCCCTAAAGTATATAAAGTTATCGTAAAAGTGGTAAAAGTTACCCTTGTTTTTAGTTTTCAGACTAAGAGCTATTTTCAGTGGATCCTAACCCTATATAGGTTTAAGTTCATATGAGAACCACCCTTATGGTGAGAACCGTGAGAACCACTCATTTTTCCTCATTTTACGAAGATTTTGATCATTTCATAATATTTTTGCTCATTTTTTGTTTCACTTATTTTATGGTTTTGCTCATTTAACAATTTTATTCTCATTTATCAACGTTTTTTTTTTCACATTTTACGTTTTGCTCATTTTACTTTTTTTCGCATTGAACTTTTTAATGCTGATTTTACATTTTTCTTCTTTTACATTTTTGTTCCTTTTATGTTTTTGATAACTTAATGTTTTCTACTCATTTTATGTTTATGCTCATTTGTTACGTTTTTTTTTTTCTCATTTTAGGAAGTTTTTGCTCATTTTAAGTAGTTCTCACGGTTCTCACCATAAGAGGGTTCTCATTAAAACCCAACCATATATATACACTAGTAGAATAAATGCTTATTGATGCGATCAAAAAGTGGCATATTGCAGCGGTTTTAGCCGCGCGGCAATTAAGGGGACAACAATAGGTAATAATTATATTGCTGCAGTTTTAAACCGCAGCAATATAACAACATATTGTTGCGGTTTTTAGGAAAAACTGCAGCAATATATGTATTTTATATCAGAATAATGAAGGATATTGCTACGGTTACTAGGAAAAACCGCAGCAATATGCTGTATTTAATAGTGAAAAATATGCATATTGCTGGTACACCAACTTTTTTTTTTTGTATTTTACAATCAAATTTGAAATATTGAAACTAAGCAATTAATCCATCCACTATCCACGAAATTCAGAGACAAACAAAAGATGAAATGACATCTTATAATCAACAACAAACTCTAAAAATTTCTGTTTCCAGAAAATATTTACAAAAAATATAAATGAATAAATAATTTATAATCCAAAAAAATAACTAAAACACGAAAAAATAAAATATGAAATACATGAAATAACAAATAATTTCTAGATCTGGTGAAATTACCAGAAAGTTAAACAAACATAAATAAAGGAGTAATTACAAATAAAAGAGGAATCACAAGAAAAAAGGAATTACAAAAAAAAGAATTACTACAACCATGAGACAACAAACACCAACACAACCAAACAAACCTACTGCCGAGTTGAAGGACCAAGAACAACAAACCACACTCATGAATTGAACTCAACAACATTAAACTGAACCAAGAAATGGATGAAAAATCAGGGACACCCGTAGCCAACAACAGCAACAAACTCGCACAAAAGAAACACGCATACAACAACGGTAGAACAAACGACAAATTTCCTAGTGGAGACGAACGAACGAACCCACGAAGGATTCTTGTTGTTTTCTAGCGAGCGACAAACGAACGGTCGACGGCGACCACGAGCGATAGAACGAACGAAGGCTGATGGGTCGACAGCGACCACGAAGGCTGATGGTCGACGGCGACCATGAAGGCTGACGAACGATGGTCGAGCGACTGTGATTAGACTGAAAGAAGAATGATTGTGAGTAGAGATGAGAGATGAGAAAGGAGAAAGGAGAGAGGAGAGAGGAGCGGGTGTTGGGGCAAAAAAGTTTCACCCATCTCCAACCTCCAACCACCCACCACTTGCCTCATGGCGGGTTTTCACCCATTTATCTAGGACGAGTGGGTGGATAATCTACTCACCCATGGATAATTGCGAACTCTTGTGATGAGCTTCTCATGGAATTCTGCAAAAGAGATAGGGATGTCCCTAGGAATTTAAATGTGGTATAATAGACCCGTACCTGAGATCCGTTTTCACTCGTAAACAACCCGAAATAGAGAGTTAAACCCTAAAATAACCCGTCTCGCAAGCAACCAGTAGACCCGAAACAACCAAAATCGTACTTACATGACCCAAAAATTATGACCCGAACTTAACCCTCAAATAATAATGCAATGTTTTTCACGAACACTAAAAAAATGAACTCAAACTTTCTTGCCAATTGAGTATAACAACCAAATAGAAATTAATAAAGGAACATAAAAGTTTCTAATTCAGAGCAGAGTATAAATATTACAGATAGTGTGACAACATTAATCCAAAATATTAACATAGGTAAAAGAACTTAAACTGTGTTTTTAAGAAAGTGGAACTATTCCAGTTACTTGACTCACTTTATATGTGTTAATATGTGTTTTATTTCTTTGCTACGGAAATAAAGTCAACGTTACCCTGATTGACCCGACCTATATCATCCGTATTTATGCGGCCCGATGTTGTTTAGAGTCATTAAACCTGTACATGGCTCAAAATTTATAAGGGCAGAGTTACGTTGTAACAAGGGTAGCCCGTGCCACCCTGAGATCCGTTTTCACTCGTAAACAACCCGAAATAGAGAGTTAAACCCTAAAATAACCCGTCTCGCAAGCAACCAGTAGACCCGAAACAACCAAAATCGTACTTACATGACCCAAAAATTATGACCCGAACTTAACCCTCAAATAATAATGCAATGTTTTTCACGAACACTAAAAAAATGAACTCAAACTTTCTTGCCAATTGAGTATAACAACCAAATAGAAATTAATAAAGGAACATAAAAGTTTCTAATTCAGAGCAGAGTATAAATATTACAGATAGTGTGACAACATTAATCCAAAATATTAACATAGGTAAAAGAACTTAAACTGTGTTTTTAAGAAAGTGGAACTATTCCAGTTACTTGACTCACTTTATATGTGTTAATATGTGTTTTATTTCTTTGCTACGGAAATAAAGTCAACGTTACCCTGATTGACCCGACCTATATCATCCGTATTTATGCGGCCCGATGTTGTTTAGAGTCATTAAACCTGTACATGGCTCAAAATTTCATAAGGGCAGAGTTACGTTGTAACAAGGGTAGCCCGTGCCACCCCTGAGATCCGTTTTCACTCGTAAACAACCCGAAATAGAGAGTTAAACCCTAAAATAACCCGTCTCGCAAGCAACCAGTAGACCCGAAACAACCAAAATCGTACTTACATGACCCAAAAATTATGACCCGAACTTAACCCTCAAATAATAATGCAATGTTTTTCACGAACACTAAAAAAATGAACTCAAACTTTCTTGCCAATTGAGTATAACAACCAAATAGAAATTAATAAAGGAACATAAAAGTTTCTAATTCAGAGCAGAGTATAAATATTACAGATAGTGTGACAACATTAATCCAAAATATTAACATAGGTAAAAGAACTTAAACTGTGTTTTTAAGAAAGTGGAACTATTCCAGTTACTTGACTCACTTTATATGTGTTAATATGTGTTTTATTTCTTTGCTACGGAAATAAAGTCAACGTTACCCTGATTGACCCGACCTATATCATCCGTATTTATGCGGCCCGATGTTGTTTAGAGTCATTAAACCTGTACATGGCTCAAAATTTCATAAGGGCAGAGTTACGTTGTAACAAGGGTAGCCCGTGCCACCCCTGATTTTTTTTATAAATATTTTTTAAAAAAAGCTGCAAGAAGACCCCAAACCCTAACGTTCTCCTCTTCCTCCTCTCTCTTTCCTCCCCTTCGCTCTCTCTTAGTCACTCTCTTCCACGTCTCTCTCTTCAGTCTCCTATCTTTTGGCGAGGAATAAGCTTAGAAAAGAGACCTCTATTTTTGTGAGGAGAACCCGCTGAAGATGGGCTTCTCTCTGATCCCAAATCATCTTCTTCGTTCCATTCTGAGAAGATTTCATACCAAAAATCAAATTTCTTTTTATTCAATTTTACCTTACCGTACCCAGAAAAAAATTAATTGAAGAAAATAAAAAAAAGCCCAGATCTAAGAGAGAATGAACGTAGGTTATTAGGACCGGGATCCTACTTTGGATCGTAGGGGTTGATAGTATCGAATCATTGAGATCGGATTGTAGGATCTCAAGATTCTACAACTTCGTAAAATAGATTTGATTATGCTAGAATATGGTGAGAAACTCATGTTGAAAATTTACACAAATTAATAATGACTTACTTCATTAACAAATGGTGATAACTTTTGAATACTATAAGATTAATTAACATGCAACCAAAATCTATTAGGACAAATATAATATGTGAAATCACTTTATGATTTTTATTAGAATTAGGATCAGATCGTAGAGTCGTAGGATCGTAGAATTGCATTAAGATCCTACCATGTGATCTTTTATGGTTGGCTACGATCGAAATATTAAAATAATATTTAAAATAATAACAAATAATAATAAATAATAATAATAAATATTAATAGAAATAATAAAATAATAATAATAAATAAATTATAAAATAATTATAATAATATTTAAGATAATAATAAATAATAAATAATAATATATAATAATTAATAATAATAATAAATAATTATAATAATGATGCAATAATAATAAATAATTATAATAATATATAATAATAATAAATATTAAATAGTAATATTAATAATTATAAATAATAATAATGACAATAATAATAATTATTATTAAATAATAATAATAATAAATAATAATATTATTATTTATTAACATACTAGTAGTAAATAATAATAATAAATATAATAATAATAATAATAAAAATAAATAATAACATTATTTATTATCATACTAGTAATAAATAATAATAATAAATATAAACATAATAAACATAATAAACATAATAATAATAATAATAATAATAATAATAATAATAATAATAATAATAATAATAAAATGGTAGAGGGATATGGGATAATCCTAAACCTTCGGGGGTGTTGGGGAATCAATCTAAGGGGAAGGAGGGTAATTCTAATAAGAAAAAGGGGTAAAAGGTTTGAAAAAACACACTAACCAAATACTCACAAAGAGAAACAAGGAACTCAATTCCCTTCCCCTTTCTTGAAACCCTCCAACCAAATGCCCCTAAAAGTCTATGCAGGATCGGGATCCGTGAGGTTCCTTCGGATCGTAGAGTGATAGGATCGTAAGATCCAAATCGAAATTTCAACAACAATGGTAGGGACTAAGTGGGGGGTGGATTTGTAGCATAAGGAGAGAGGTTGAAGATGATAAAGATGGTGGTGCTGGTGTTATTGTTGTTGTTGTTGTTGCAGAGAAGAAGGAGAACTAATGGAAAAGATAGAAGGGATATAGTGCATTGCTGCCAAGTTGCACACTCTAGTCACCAGATTACAACAAACAAGAAAAGGAGAGAGTTAGAGAAGGAGAGTGTGTGTATGTTCTAAGTGTGTTTTCGACTGTTATTATTAGTGGTGGGCATGGTGGCTATTGAGCTTGTGGCTGCTTGTAGTGAACCACTAAAGATTGTGAGTTGTGTAGTTCTTAGGTTTTTTTCTTACTTTTTTTTTTTTATTAATTCTTTCATTTTTTTCCAACTAATTTCAGTTGTTGATTTTGGGACCTGTGATTTATAAATTGCCAGTTTATGGATTTGTGAGTTGTATAAACTTACCAGCCAATTTTTATTTTTGGTATGTAATTGTTAATTTATAGTTGTGAAATGTGAACTTATTTTGTGATTTTTTGGTGAAATATATTTGTGAATTTTGGTGAATTATAATTTGTTAATTTTGGTGAATTATTAGTTGTGATATTTTGAATAATATAATTGTGATGTGATTTTGACATCATGCGGTTGCTTTTTATTGCTCTATTGATGGATTTTAATGAGAGCAAAAATAATACTAGTTGAATCTTGATTAATTAATTCTTATGTTATATATGTTTATAATTGTATTTCACAGTTATGAAAAGAAGATAAAGAGTTACCTCAAACTATTTTTATAAGGGACATAATAAAAATTAAGTTAATTATAATCCAGATCTTCCTTCGACTCAACTAAGCCAAAAATATTTGGGAACAATTTGTAAATCTTGATCGATTAATTGTAAATCGGTTTCAAATTTGAGTATTCGTCGTGCACAATTATAATTTTTGTTGTTGATGTTTATTTGGATTATGTAATTATTGTACTACTTATGGAGCATTCTTTTGTACTCCCTCCGTTTCCTAAAGATCTTCCCACATACTGTTCCTACAGATACCAAGGAACATCAAGTTGTGTGGGGAATGGTGTGAGTAAAGTAGGAGAAAGAAATGAGTTAAGATAAATAAACAAATAAAAAGGGGTTAAAGTAGGAGAGAGAAAGGGAGTAAAATTGAATTAATAATGTAATGGTGGACCATATGATAGTGACATGAGAGGGTAAATAGGGAAATTTGTTTTGCCAAATAAGGAATAAAGCAAAAAAGGGAAGATCTTTTGGAAACACCCTTAAACGGAAAGAGGGAAGATCTTTAGGAAACAGAGAGAGTACTCGATACAAAGCAAAACTATGCTACCCTTTGCCCGAAACCCGACTCCACCCTTGAGACCCGAGTGGGACAGGAATAGACCCGATCCAATCTCAACTCAAAGTGGACCCGAATATAACCTGACCTGTATAACCCAATTACCACCTCCACCTGTTACTAACCTAAAATCCCTTTAAAAAATATTACGTCCAATTACGTGAAATAAGAATCCTAATCCTATTATAGTTCGGCAAAGTTACGTGAGTTAAACTTATAAAAGTATTCGGATTCATGAAACTCTATATATACCGGATGCCCAACGAGCAGACGATTCATAAGTATATACCTCCATTCATATACAGAGAGAAAAAAATCATAAATTTTATCGTAGGGTGAAGAGAAGAAAAGAAGTAAAAACATGTCTGAGTTAAAGAACGAAGTAGTAGATTGTGAAAGTCAGACACAAGTATCGGATTATGAACAGAGTATCAATGATTGGCTTCCGGTGACGTCGAGCAGGAAAGCAAAGTGGTGGTATTCTGCTATTCATAACATCACTTGTATGGTTGGAGCTGGTATTCTTGGTCTTCCATATGCCATGTCTCAACTTGGATGGTAACAACACTTCTCTAGTTTCGTTCATATTGCTTGTTGTCGTTGTTTAATAGCATGATTATTCTTAATGATTTTATATACTCTTCATGGGTTTTTGTAGTTTTTTTTATACCTGGTTTTCATGGTTAAAAGTTTGGTTTTTATGGGATAGTTGTCGTTTTCAGAAGCTTGACTCATATTGGTACTTTTTTTTTCTTCCAATGGGTAACGTTGTTATTTGTTATCAGTGTCAAAAGTTGATTATTGTTCTTAAAAGATTTGATTCGTATTTGGGTTGTTGTCGAGAAGCTTGATTCATATAATTACAACTGTACGTGTAGATTTACTTATTGAGGTTATCATAGGGTTAAATAAAAGTTGGTTGTTTGTCGTAAAAAGTTTGATCATGTTTGATGATTGTCGTTCTTAAAATCTTGATTTGTGTTCTTAATGTGAACGGATTACAATTACGTTTAATTTGGACTTGATTACTTAAACAATCTCGAAACTCTCTTATGTTTACATATAATTGAATTTTATCAACACTAGAACTTCTTTAATTACTTATTTGGTAGATTTACTTATTGGGGTTATCATAGAAGTTAAAAGTTGGTTGTTTGTCGCGAAAAGTTTGAATCATATTGGATGGTTGCCGTTCTTAAAATCTTGATTCGTGTTCTTAATGTGAACTTTTTACAATTACGTTTCGACTTAATTACTTAAACAATCTCGAAACTCTCTTATGTTTACATATAATTGAATTTTATCAACACTAGAACTTCTTTAATTACTTATTGGGTAGATTTACTTATTGGGGTTATCATAGTAGTTAAAAGTTGGTTGTTTGTTGTGGAAAAGTTTGAATCATGTTGGATGGTTATCGTTCTTAAAATCTTGATTCGTGTTCTTAATGTAAACTTATTACGACTACTACGTTTGGATCGGACTTGATTACTTGAACAATCTCGAAACTCTCTTATCATGTTTACGTATAATTGAATTTTATCAACACTAGAACTTCTTTAATTAAAGGATAAGATAACAAACGTTAACCCTAGAATTTTATCTTTATTTTAAACATAATATATATCCTATTATTACTTATTAATGACAATCATATGATATGTTTGTTTCAGGGGTCCTGGTGTGACAGTATTAGTATTATCATGGGCAATAACATTTTATACACTATGGCAAATGGTGGAAATGCACGAGATTGTTCCAGGAAAAAGGTTCGATAGATATCATGAGTTGGGTCAATATGCTTTCGGTGAAAAACTGGGGCTATGGATTATAGTGCCACAACAATTAATGGTGCAGGCAGGTTGTGACATCGTTTATATGGTGACTGGAGGGAGATCATTGATGAAATTCTATAACATTGTTTCGCCGAATGGAACACCCATTAAGCTTTCCTACTTCATCATGATATTCGCTTCTGTACAGTTCTTTCTATCCAACCTACCCAACTTTAACTCTATTACTACAGTCTCTTGTGCTGCTGCTGTCATGTCCCTAAGGTAACTTCTGCCTTCCAATTCTTCAGACTGATTATTTCATTTGTAGCTCTCAAACAATCTCTCATTTAAACTTAGCTTGCTCTATATCATCTTTGTTAAAGAAATAGCAACCAAAACAGTTTAGATGAATTAAATTAGTTTTTATGAGAAAATTTCAGTTTTGATTAGTATTACCTCCGTTTCACAATACATGCATTGTTTGTTTTTTCACGCACTCCAACGTTATTCTTTTGACATTAATATCTTTAATTGTGTATAAGTAAAAGTTATGAAAAGTTGATATTTGAAATTCTTGCATTGAGTTGAATTTCACAAGATCCCACTTGACACTGTTTTTCTTACATATATTTTGAGAGAAAGATTGTCGAATTTGGTTGATGAATACTGCTCAAATGAGAACTGGGTGCATGTATAGTGAGACAGGGGTAGTATAAATTTGAGAAAAAACAAAACAAAAATTTTAAAAACTAGAGAATAAGCAAAATGAGTTTGTCTTGTAAGAGACCGCCTAATTTTAAATTATAATTAGACAATGGTAAGTCTAATATTAAAAAGACAATTAGCTAGGTTAATTTTTTCCGGTGACTAGTTTAATTCATTTAATGACTAAGTCTACTTTTATATTAAAATTAGACGGTCTCTTTTAATAATTTTTGAAGCAAAATTTAAAACATATATTGATAAGTGTATGAGAAGAGAGAAACAATATGATTTTATTAGAGTGTGTTCAATAATGAACAATGACTATAAGAGTACATCGAACTCCTATCTGGAAACAATCTCCAGAACGTATATTATTTTTAATACTTATCTAATACTTATTGGAAATAAATCATAAGATAATATTTGCATAAGATAATATTATATCCTAAATACTAATATATCCTACGGATAAATATTATATCCAAATTAACTACTAATATATCCTACAGATATTTATCATATCTTTTAGTATTCTACTTTATCTCTAACATATATGACTTATTGTATCTTACTTTATCTCTAAAAATATGACTTCTATTAACGAGGTGAAGAGAATTTAGGCATATTAGGAGGGAGTTGAGATTAATTTCTAATTTTTTTAAAGTTGGTTTTGATAATTGCATTGCTATTTAATTTGTATTAACATAATAACATTGGATATATTTGTTGACATGGGTGAAATTTATATGATTCAGCTATTCTGCAATTGCTTGGATAGCTTCAGCGATCAAGGGAGTAGAACCAGATGTTTCATATGGAAATAGATATTCAACAACACCAGGGCAAACGTTCGGGTTTTTGAGCGGCTTAGGAACTATGGCATTTGCTTTTTCAGGCCACAATGTTGTGTTAGAAATCCAAGCCACAATCCCATCTACTCCTGAAAAACCATCCAAAAAACCAATGTGGAAAGGATCTTTTGTTGCCTACATAGTTGTGGCAATATGTTATTTTTCAGTAGCTTTTGTGGGCTACTTTGTGTTTGGTAACACGGTTGATGATAACATTCTAATCTCACTAGAGAAGCCGGATTGGCTGATTGCTGCTGCCAATCTATTTGTTGTTATTCATGTTATCGGAAGTTATCAGGTATTTAACTCATACTTCTTTCGTTCTTTCTCAAATTGCTAAAATGAGATTTTTACACTGTTCACTCACCACCCTTTTGATAGAATTTGTGGCGCACACAGAAATTTTGATGGACCCGAATAATATCATAAAATTGCATTTTCATTGATAATTAATTGTACAAGTATGTTTGTGAGAGCTCATGTCTCTCATTTGCCTTGGTAGAACCCTTTGTTTCTACCTTTCCTAATATCTTGTGTGGAGCTCACTTTGTTTGGCTCTCTTTCATTTGAGCTCTTCTTTTATCTCATACAACTATTACATATTTATACTAGTTACATACTTAACTCTAGAATGTTCTATAATAATCTAATGCTAATACTTCTACCTACAAATATCTCTAGATATTTCTACAATTTGATATCTCCAGACTTTTCCACATCATTCTTCTAACTTAGAATTTTAACAAAATATATCTAGATACATCACTTAATTTTTCCACTTAATACAAGATTTTTCTAGAATACATTAGATATTTTCTTAGAATTTATATCACTCACCTAGAATTTTCTAGATTAATCTTCAACACCTTTAACTATCTATTGTTATCTTTAAGTAGAAATATAATCATGTGGGATCTTGTTATATTCGTCTCGATATATACTTTCTGAATATCAAATTTATATAATTTTTACTAAAATATAATTAAAAATATTAATAGTTAAAGTTGTGTGTTGTAAAAGCGTAAAAACTCAACTGTTACGATCCAAAAAGATATTCAATTGTGTCATTTTCTTATAGCTTGTGTACTAATTTCTCACATAACTTATCTTTTAGGTCTTCGCAATGCCGGTTTTTGACATGCTTGAATCTTTCCTAGTGTTGAAACGAAAATTCAAACCTAGTAGGACTCTTCGCATTGTAACCCGTTCTTCCTATGTTGGTAAGATATCTTACCTTTTGAAATCTAAGAATTTAATTTGTGCAATACATGATTTGACTATAATTTTTGACAAAGTTAGTATTTCATATAAGTTACTGGTGTAAATAATGGGTTTTAATTTGTATGCAGCGCTTACCATGTTTATCGGGATAGCATTCCCGTTCTTTGGCTCGCTTCTCAGTGTGTTGGGGGGAGTTGCTTTTGCACCCACATCCTATTACGTAAGTTTCTATCATTCATTACATGTTACTATTTTAGGCTTATATGATGAACCAATCAAATAATAACATTATTTGTCTTTTGACTTATTGCAGATACCTTGTATAATATGGCTCATCATATGCAAACCCAAGAAATACAGTTTGTCTTGGTTCTGTAATTGGGTTAGTTTCTCAACTTTAAAATTCTAATGTTGATTACTTTTTATCCCTTTATTTTCTATTTTTCTTCTGGCTAACTAAGAAATGTTTGTTTGTTTGTTGTAATTGCAGTTTTGCATTATATTTGGGGTAGCGCTAACAATTTTGGCACCAATCGGAGCTATAAGGGAGCTTATAATTGAGGCCAAGAGCTACAAATTTTTCTCATAGTCACTTATTATATTAGATTTGTAGTGTTAGATTTTTTAATTCAGTAATTTACATACTTAACAGGTCCAGATTATGGATTACATAATCTGGAAAGTAACTAGTTTAAATTAGAATTGGCGACATAGTACCAGTTTAAAGTAGAGTATAATTTGATTAAGCTATTTAATACATCTATGTGTTTTCATTGATTTGGTTGATAGTTCTTAATGCTACTAATCTGAATTTTTGTTAGTTGCGAATTACTAGCAATTGTAGGATTTTTAAAAGTTAACTTTGGCCTAATTTGAAGTTAGCTATTGCTCCTCATAACTTAGTCATAGTGGGTTGCGTTAATTTCGCTTGGCTAGATTTGGAGAAGAGGTATAAGGGAAATTTTGGCTACCAGAATTCATAACATTAATCTATCATATTATGTTTGCAACTAATCGTGTGTGACCCAAATTTGCTATTAAAAGGTTGTATATTTTGAGTTATGTGCTTAATGGGTAGCTTGTCATCACTTGTAGATAGTAGATTATTTTCTATTTTACTTAGTTCTATTAGTACGTTATTATAATCTCAAACCCCCCAAATCTATGTATATAGGTAAATGGTCGTATGATCTTGCTTATTTATGTGAATAGTATTTTTCTTAGTTAAACTTTAAGTTTAGGAAGTTCATGAGTCTTTCCGTGGGATCTCTCCTTTCTTACCCTTTTACTAGTTGTTTATATTTTTGAAGGTCTAAGATAGGTTTTAATTTAAAACGGTAAACGACATGTGTCAGCATACAAAGAAATGTAATTATAGAGTGTATAACAATATGCCTAAAAAAGTCTCAAAAGTGGATAGAGAGTGGATGAGACAAATTACTCTTCAAGTGTGTAATTAGTTGGTCTATAGTTTTGTTGGGGAGGGTCCAACCTAGTTGGTTTGTCCCCTCAATTTTTTTTTTCCGGAACATATTTGAGATTTTATTAATCAATCTGAAAAAATCAGCTATTATAGGTCTAACCACCTCAAGACCTATTGATGCGGTTCTGGGCAACAACCGCAGCAATATCTGCCAAGATATTGCTGCGGTTCATAACTAAAACCAATATTTTGTGCTTTTTAGATAAGAATAAACCTATTGATGCGATTTTGGCTAGGAACCGCAACAATATCTTGGTCTATTATTGCGGTTTAAAACCGCAACAATATATTAATTATCTATTGCTGCCCCTTAATTGCTGCGCGGCCAAAACCACCGCAATAGGCCACATAATGACCGCATCAATAAGCATTTATTCTACTAGTGTTACCATTATATCTCAGCAATATAGGTCACATTTAATTATGACCATTTTCAAGTTCCAACAATAAATGATATTATTATAATTCTTCTTCATTATCCAATTTATTGCAAAATCATCTTACAAACATGAAATTCATCTAAAGTTTGAAAGAGCGGTTGCTAAAATCCAAAAGTTTAAAGTTTAATAGACTAGGAAAGCCAAATGTGTGGATTGGACCCTTTTATGTTTGTCCATAAACGGGGTCAGGGCATTAGGCTCTCCAAGTTACAATTGTGGTAATTAATCCCCATAATGTTTACCTAAATATTAATTACACCCTCAACGATATATGCACCTAGTTTGTCGTCCGTAAACTTATGTCGTTATTCTCTTCAAAACTCTTGCAATTTGGATCTGTAGAGATCAATACACTTGGCACCATCATATTAGCAAATGGGTTTCCACTGTATGAAATGCTCTAATGGGGCTTTCGGTTAATCAAGGAAAAGAAAAGGGTTTAAGAAAGAGAAACAATGAGAATAAAAAGTCAAACTCTTTGATTAAAAGTGTTGTTTGGTTATAATGCATCTCATTCTACTCTCACCATTTCCCAACCATATATTTTTCTCCCCCTCTCTCCTAATAACCCTCGCCACCACCTCGTTGTTGCCCGTCATCATTGTTGTTCCACCCCCTCCAATTGTTGTTGTCGCCGCCCTCTCACCTCCTCCCTTATGTCCTTTCCTTCTCCACCACCACAAAAGCTAAAACTTGAGGTTTTAAATTAAATGTCAAATTCGACCACAAGAACATCAGATCTAAAGTTTTCATGGTCGTATTTGACAATCTAAAGCATGATCGAGGATAGTAAAGGTAATTGAATTTATTATTATTTTTCTTTCGTTTTTGAGATGGAGTTTTTCGGTAGTTTAGGTTGGTGTTTTGGTGGCTAAGATGGGGGTTTTGTTGTTTCATGGATTGTGGTGTCTTATGGTGGTGGTTTCGTGTTATTGTGGGCTTGTGGCGGTTCCATGGCTATGGTTATGGGTGTTAATGAGCCATGCTTGCTCGCAAACTATTCCAATCAAACCAAAAAAAGCGAGGATTTGAGAGGTTGATTGGAAAGGAGAGAAAGTAGAAGGAAAAGAATACTCTTAAATCTTTGCTTTTTTTCCTCCCGAAATTGGAGGAATTTGATTGGAAAAAAAACTAACAAGCTTTATTTCCTTCATTTCCTTTCCTTTATTAATGACAACCAAACATGTGATTCCTCTCAAATTCATTAATTATACCCACCATTGGAAACTACAACTACCTTCTTTTCTCTTCTTTTTCTTTCTTTTCCTTTCTCTTCCTTTCTTTCCCCTTCCTTTACAAAAAAAATACCAAACAAACTGTTAAAAAAAAACTGCCAGCAGCCAGCACCCCCTACACCGTTGCTGCCAGCCACCCTTAGTGCCAGCCTCTCGACCCCTAAGCTGGCAGTAACACCCCGACCCAGCCCGGCCCATGCCACCCCCATCCTACCCCCTCAGCCAACCCCCTGCCAACCCGTGCATCCTCTGCTAGCAACACCACCCCTGCCGGCCCCCTAGCCCAACACCCCAACCTTGCAGCCACCGTGGCAACCCCCAACCCAAGACCTTCCAAAAAAAAAAACCCAAATGCAATAATAATATATTTTAATAATGTATAAAGTGTACATAGAATTGATAAATTACCAACATATTAATTAGCTAAAAACTATATAACAAAGGAAAATATATCTCAATATGAACACATAATCCCCTCCCCTACCCTAGCCTCCCCTATCTTTTTCTCTCTCTCAAACCCTAGCCTCCCCCACCCTTTCTTCATCAATTAGGGACTGCCATGGATGTTTTCATCCATGGTAAGCCCCTTTTCCCCTTTTATTTCCAGTTTTTAATTCATTTTCTTGTTTTGTTCAATAAATTAGTCTATCTTTATAAGAGTTTCTCAAACCCTGTTATGGGGTTTTTAGTTTCTGTTTTGGAAATCTCCTTCTCCCCTATGGGAGTTGGGGCGTTGTGAGTATGGTCTTTTTTGTTTTTAGGTATGAGAAATTATTCCCATTGGTTGAAGTTCGAGACTCAACATGATGGTATTGGAATCTCGGATGCGGTCAACCTGACTCGATCAAGAATGTTCTTCCCAAACTATATCAGAATGATAGACTTCCTCATCAATAACTGCTTGATTCAGCAAATACAAGAGGGCAGTGCTGTATTGTTCGATATGGTTCATTGTAGTTTTCTTCGAAGACGACTTTGGTTTAGTCTTGTTTAATTGTATCTTGTTTTACATTAATACCTATTGTTGATGTCATTTGGACTTCAATTAATAAAATTTCTTTTTCAAAAAAAAAGGAAAATATATCTCAAAATCCTCCAAATGTATATCATAAGCAATCGTCACAAAGGTAAGTCGCTAACTTATCCCGAGTTTCATTTAATTCCTCCTGGTGAAAGCCTTGAAACTTTTATTCATATAAACCTTGCAAAGCAACCAAGGAATAAAACACATAATATAAGAATTCAATCATTTGTCGTATAGTAGTTAATAGTTCTCAAAAGTACATATACCTTTCGGAAATTCAAACAATAATACATTGAAGGTTAAAACTCTAAACAGTAGTTATATTATATCTTATATAGTCATATTAAAAAAAAATGGAGTTGATGACTCGAAATTTAATAATTGGACGCGAAAAGGCCAAAATAAGCCTAAAATCACATTTACGTTCTCAAAATTTGACCAACAACTAATGCAAGCCTAAAAATTTACACACTAGTTATATTATACCTCATATTATCATGTTTAAAAAGAATTTGGGGTTAAATGACTCGAGAAGTACAAATTGGACGCAAATCGGCCAAAATAAGCGTAAAATTACATTTACATTTCTGAAATTTGACCAACAACTAATGGAAACCTAAAAGTCTAAACACTAGTTATATTATACCTCATATTATCATGTTCAAAAATAATTTGGGGTTAAGTGACTTGAGAAATACAAATTGGACGCGAAAAGGCCAAAATAGACCTAAAATCACATTTACGTTCCCGAAATTCGACCAACAACTAATGCAAGCCTAAAAATATACTTCCTCCGTTTCTAAATAAGTGCAACATTTCTTGTTTGCACGTTTGCCAATGCATTATTTTAACCATTAATATCTTCAATTATCAATAAGTAAAAATTATAAAAAGTTGATATTAAAAAAATTCACATTCAGACGAATCTAACAAGATCCCACATGACTATGTTTTTCCTAAAATGTAAATCACCAAAGCTAATTAAAGTTTAAACTGTGAATAGTAAACACTATGCAAATGTTGCACTTATTTAGAAACGGAGGAAGTACACAATAGTTATATTATACCTCATATTATCATTTAAAAAAATTGGGGTTAAATGACTCGAGAAATACAAATTGGACGTAAAAAGGCAAAATAGACCTAAAATCACATTTACGTTCCCGAAATTCGACCAAAACCAAATGCAAGCCTAAAAATCTACACACTAGTTATATTATACCTTATATTATGATTTTCAAAAAGAATTGGAGTTAAATGACTCAAAATCTAATAATTGGACGTGAAAAAGCAAAAATAAGCCTAAAATGACCTTTTTTGTGAATATGTGCTACTTTGGTTTCTAAAGCAATTAACTATACCCATCGATTTAATCTAAAATAACATATACTAATAAGTTACATACCATTTGAAGATCATCAATTTTAGTGCAATGTTTGACGATATCGAACATGAACCTCATCACGTAATAGCCACATGCAACTCCATCATCTTGTTGCAGACACAAAAGTTCACCAAAACATGCATCCAACGACATTCATGTTAGATGTGTATAAGTAAATTACTCATATTACCTCGACTGATATCCAAATAGGAGCTTTTGCTACTTGAAGTCTTTGTCCACTATTTTGCTTCATCACACTACATCAATACATAATTATAAGATCATTATAAGGTGTAATATTAATAAGTTAGTATGTATTTAGTTTCGATTAGGCTACCTATTTAACAATGATTTGAGTAGTAAGGACTGTGGTGGTTGTCGACACAAATAATCACAATGGTCGACTTGGTTACTTGACAAACATATCGCAATCATTGTCCAATGAAAGCTACATCGACAAGGAAATATAGTAGTAATCACAGAATAATTATTAGGCAAACTTAATTATCGAATAATAGAAGTAAAGCGGTTTTAGCAAATATATTTTCAAAATACAGGACAAGGATGATCTGATTAACTCATAAACGAAATGATGCTTTGAAACTCGTATCGATGTAATCTTTCACTTCGACTTTGTTTTTCAAGCAATTACCATCTCGTAATATGTTTGGACATAACCAACCAAACATTATTATGTATTACCTCATGAAAGTTTGTATCATAGAAACATTCAACTCTACCCCCACATAAGTTATAGTGCTTACTAGAACCTCTAAAGCAAAAGTCCTTTGATGCCTTATTTAAAATAGCTAGTTGTGTATTAAGATCCAAGACTCTGTTATATAAATCCACTTTGGTTCTAGAATCTAACTACTTGTATTTGATTCTCCAAGCACTCCATAATGATAATTCCAGAGCTTATACGTTATACCCACCATTGGCACTTACAAAAACTTCCATTATGCTTTCCTACTGGCATTTTTTTTTGCTCATCTTACCCATTGTTCCTTCTTCAAAGTTTTCACCGCTACTCTCTTTATCCCTCTTTGTTCATATACACTTGAGGTGTACCATACACAACATAATATAAGTAAAAAATAACACATAATGTACAACATTGATGCCAATCTAACTTGATATAAGTTAACTCTACACAACCCAACCCAATATTTATCAGAGTCGTCCAACCCGAGCCCTCCCCCACTTGTAATACTAATCTAAAAATATGACCCGAACTCTTAGTAATTGACCCAACCTTAACCCCACATAATATGACCCAATTCCACGCATAACAGACTCAAATAACTCGTTTGCCTTAGAGATGACCACTAGTTAGGGTTGGTCCGTGGACGTTAGTGGACCGGGCTGAGATTTCATGATCCACCACCGGACCGTGAAATTCACGGTTTGAGTGGGCTGGTCGACGAGCTGAAAAATCTTAGCCCACCGGTCTGTTACCGGATTTCACGGTCCAGGAAGCGGATCTGACAGTTCGTTGGCCTAGCACGCTGGCGGGATAGCGGGCCGACATGAGAATTTTGTTTTTCAAAGTTGTCCAATCATTTATTATTATTACATAAGGCCTTTAATATTAATTATAATATATAGTTTTATTGAATTATAATATATGCAATTTGATTAAAACATAAACAATTTGATTAAAATATACACAATTTGGTTGAATAATTACTTAAGGCTGGATTGGTGCTGTTCATGGGCTGGGCTAGACCGTTTTCGTGGATCGGGCTGGGCGGTTTTAGTAGCGGGCTTTCGTGGGCTAGGTTCAAAAAATCTGGCCCACGATCCACCCACCAATTTCACGATTCAAACTGTGTTAGACCGGACTTTTCAAGGGCTCAGCCCACGCAACCTAAGAGACGGGTTGAGTTGGATTAACCCATACGGTTGACCATCTCTTTTGCCTCTAGTAGGAATTGTGATTTGTGCACGTCATATTTCCATTTTATTAAAAGATAAAAAGGATGTACACTCAAAGTTTCAACGAAGTACCGAGTTTTGAGGAGAGGAGGACCTTGGGGCTTGAGTCGAGACTCGAGGGAAGCCCAATAATCAATATTTGAACTCAAAGCAATAAAGATACTGATGTATAATAAAGGTTTCAAAAGAAAATAAATTTAAAAAATGGTGTTGTCGTCTTCTCTCTACTACCTCCTCCCCTGCTTTCATATAGGAGTAGGACTATATTATATACACATAAACATACTGCATAATATAGTCACAGAAACAGAGGCATTCAACGTGGGTAGGAGGTGCTTCTCGCTAATCTCTAGGTATGCCTTCCTTCACTACTTCACTTACTCATTTATCTTTTTCTTGTTTTAATGCCTTGTTTGGTTCTCTTCTGTTTTTTAACTAATTTTTCCTACTTCACTCTTTTTTATTTGCATTGACAAACAACACTCCTACTTGGTGTTTTTGAGGTTTGAGTTCAAACCAAGCAATACACAAACACAAACACAAACACAAACACAAACACAGAAACAAAGGTAGAAGAAGAAGGAGGTAAAAAGAAAGTTTATTTTGTTTAGCAAAACCCAATGAAGAAAAAGTTTGGGATTTGAGGCAGATGTTATTTCTACTAGACTAACAATGATGTTTAATTCGAGGCAAAAATACCATTTTTCATCATCTGTTTATTTTCTGCTGCTGCTTCATTTTTTCGTCCACATTTTTTTCTCTTATCTTGCTGCAGCAACCAATGAGGAGGCTACAATCCTCTACTCTTGGGCCCACAACAACCACCATGGACAACCACTGCCACCTGAGTTCTCTGATTGGAACTTAGTGGACCCCACACCATGTAAATGGAGCTTCATTACTTGTTCAACACTTGATAATAACTCTGTTGTTGAAATTAACATTCAATCTGTTTCTCTTCAGCTTCCTTTTCCTGCAAATTTGTCTGTTTTTTCTTCTCTTCAGAAACTTACTATTTCTGGGTGTAACTTAACTGGGTCTATCCCTGATGAAGTTGGGGACATTCTGTCTCTTATTTCAATTGATCTTAGCTCAAATTCCTTATCTGGATCAATCCCGGTTTCGATATCGAAACTAAAAAATCTTCAAGATCTGTCACTGAACTCTAATCAGCTCACTGGGAGAATCCCAGCTGAGATTAGTGGGTGTTTAAGTTTAAGAAACTTGTTACTTTTTGATAATCAGCTCAGTGGTAATTTACCTCCTGAGTTGGGTAAAATTAATAGTCTTGAAGTGATTAGAGTTGGAGGTAATAAAGACATTGTGGGAAAAATCCCAGATGAATTTGGTGATTTGAGTAATCTTACTGTATTGGGTGTTGCTGATACTGGAGTTTCAGGATCATTACCTTCTAATTTGGGTAAGCTTTCAAAGCTTGAAACACTTTCAATTTATACAACTTCAATTTCTGGTGAAATTCCTCCTGAGTTGGGAAATTGTTCTGAGCTTATAAATATCTATTTGTATGATAATAGTTTATCTGGGTCAATCCCACCTGAGCTTGGAAAGTTGAAAAAACTTGAAAAATTGCTGCTTTGGCAGAATTCACTTGTGGGTTCTATCCCAGTTGAGATTGGGAATTGTAGTAGCTTGAGAACTGTTGACTTTTCATTGAATCAGATTTCTGGGACTATTCCTTTGTCAATTGGGGGTTTATCTGATCTTGAGGAGTTTATGATTAGTAATAACAATGTGACTGGTTCAATTCCTGATGTTTTGTCAAATTGTAGTAAGTTAATCCAGCTACAGTTGAATACTAATCAGATTTCTGGTTTAATCCCCCCACAAATCGGGTCTCTTTCAAAGCTTACTGTGTTATTTGCTTGGGCTAATCAACTTGAAGGGAGCATTCCTGCTAGTTTAGCTAGTTGTAGTAATCTACAATCACTCGATTTGTCTCATAATTCTCTCAGTGGTAGTATTCCCCCAGGGTTGTTTCAAATAAAAAACCTTACCAAACTTCTATTGATTTCCAATGAGATCTCCGGTATTCTCCCTCCCGAGATTGGCAATTGTACCTCTTTGATTAGGCTCCGGCTTGGACATAATCGAATATCGGGTGAAATTCCTCCAGAGATTGGGGGTCTTCGGAAGTTAAACTTCCTTGATTTGTCAAGTAACCACCTCTCTGGTGTAGTTCCTGATGAGATTGAGACTTGTAGTGAGTTGCAGATGCTGGACCTTAGCAGGAACAACCTAGGCGGTCCCTTGCCTTATTCATTGTCATCCCTCTCGTCTTTGCAAGTATTGGATGCTTCATCTAATAGATTTGTGGATGAAATTCCGGATGGTTTTGGTCGTCTTGTGTCATTAAATAAGCTGATTTTGAGCAACAATATGATCACTGGATCAATACCATCGAGTTTAGGCCTATGTTCAAGTCTCCAGTTGCTTGATCTTGGCAGCAATAAGCTTTATGGAGAGATTCCAAGCGATTTGTGCAAGATCGAGTCTCTTGAAATTGCACTCAACCTGAGTGGAAATATGCTTTCTGGTCCAATCCCATCTCAGCTATCAGCATTAAACAAGCTCTCAGTTTTAGACCTTTCACATAACAAGCTAAGCGGAGTCCTAAGCCCATTTTTTGGCCTGGATAACCTTGTCTCTCTCAACATATCCTATAACAAGTTCACTGGATTCCTCCCCGATAACAAGCTCTTCCGGCAGCTTCCTTTAGCATCTATGGAAGGCAATGAAGGGTTGTGCTCGGTCAGAAAAGACTCGTGTTTCACGAGCAGTGGTGTTCGCTCGGAACTTTCAGATTCCAAGAATGAAGTAAAGAAAGCTAGAATTCTTAAAATAGCCATTGCTTTGCTTATTGTTATGACAGTTGCAATGGTGATAATGGGGATTTTTGCCATCGTTCGAGCACGAAGAACCGTAAAGGATGAACAGGATTCAGAGTTGGGTGATTCATGGCCTTGGCATTTCACCCCTTTTCAGAAACTTAATTTTTCTGTTGATCAAGTGCTCAAATGTCTCGTGGATTCAAATATCATTGGTAAAGGGTGTTCAGGAATGGTTTATCGAGCTGATATGGAAAACGGTGAAGTCATTGCTGTTAAAAAGCTATGGCCAACCGCACGCTCTGCATCCAACAGTACTGAAGATGAAAAGAGTGGAGTTCGGGACTCATTCTCTGCTGAGCTTAAGACCCTCGGATCAATTCGCCACAAAAACATTGTTCGATTTCTTGGTTGTTGTTGGAACCGAAATACAAGATTGCTTATGTATGATTACATGCAAAATGGGAGCTTGGGAAGCCTCTTGCATGAGAGTTCAATGAATGCCTTGGAGTGGGGTCTTAGGTACCGAATCCTGCTTGGTGCTGCTCAAGGCCTTGCCTATTTGCATCATGATTGTATTCCACCGATTGTTCATCGGGACATCAAGGCAAACAATATCCTAATCGGCCTAGAGTTCGAGCCATATATCGCAGATTTTGGTTTAGCCAAGCTTCTTGATGATGGTGATTACAACCGCTCCTCCAACACCATTGCTGGCTCGTACGGATACATAGCTCCTGGTCAGTATCATTGATCACTACGACAATTTGGTATTTTGCAATTTATTATTCCATTCTAAGTTTATAAAAGTTCTAAATAGTGATATCTTGCTGCAGAATATGGTTACATGATGAAGATTACGGAGAAGAGCGATGTGTATAGCTATGGAGTAGTAGTGTTGGAAGTACTAACAGGTAAGCAACCCGTGGACCCCACGATTCCCGGAGGGTTACATGTTGTCGATTGGGCACGGCAAAAGAAGGGAGGGATCGAAGTCCTCGATCCGAGCTTATTGTCTAGACCTGAAACCGAGATTGAGGAAATGAGGCAAGCGTTAGGCATTGCATTGCTATGCGTAAACGCTTCACCGCAGGAGAGGCCAACAATGAAAGACGTCGCAGCAATGCTTAAAGAAATCAAGGATGAAAAGGAAGAATATGCTAAGGTTGATGTGTTGCTTAAGGGCTCAACTACAACAACAAATGATCAAGGAAATAAAAAACATAGAAATGGAGTTGCAACTTCATCAAGATCAACTAATGTGGAAAGCTTTTATCCAGACAGCAATAACACAAGCTTTTCTGGATCCTCATTGCTTTACTCATCCTCTAATCCAAGGTTGGATTAAGAGCAAATAATAAATTCAACTATTTTCTACAAATATATCAATCAAGCTTTTTAGGAAAAATTCGCTCGGTTTATTTGTTAGCAACTAAATTTACATGTCTCATTTAGTTGGCCTCTTTTTTGTTTTTTTTTTCTTATTCTAATTCTTGTCTTCCCCCCACCTCCCCCAACTTTTCCATGTTTCTGTGTAAAGAACAAAAAGTCGAGGTTTTTGTAAAAACCAAAAGGAACTTCATTAAACCATAACCAACTTACATCCTAAGCCTTCATACACCAAATCTGGCCATAAGAAGTTCATCATATTTGTAAGATGTAAATATGCAGAAATCAAATAACTTAACCAGAATTACAAGAACAAGTTACGTTTTGGTATGATGGTCACTGCCTTAAAAACGAATTTCGCCATCACCGGTGCGGATTCTTGATGACGTTAGTCCCCCAAGGTTCACACAACTATGTCTGACTCCGTGCACCTGGATCAAAGATTGGTATTTCTCAAAAACTGCTCAAATCTCAAAAAGAGTAGGATAAGCTTGTGTTTTTTTAGGTTATATGAATGAATAATGAGGAAAAAACGGCCAATATGCTATTTATATGAGGGTAACAACTCCGAAATAAATCAGGAAACAAGATGAAAATATAAAATTTCAAATATCTCGAAAACCGCGAGTTGTGGAATATGCGGCGAGTCCCGGTAGGCTTGCGGCAATCTACCGCGAACAAGGCAAAGACCATGAGATGCGGGGCTACTGCAAGTCACAGCCTCCATCGTGACTCGCGGCAGCTTTGCGTTAAAATCCTACAATCCCCCACAAACGCGAAATCCAAAAGAAATGAGAAATGAGCAGTAAACGAAAAGTTCAATACTTACATATTAGTGTCAAAGAATTGAACTAACATGTTAGTGAGACGGGGTGTTCCTTCACCTACAAGTATCCTAAGATTGAACTTGCAGGAGAGAGAAGGGACCCGATAGCACATATCTTACTTTCAAGGCTTGAGAAACACCGCGTTATACACGAATTGTCCCATGAACAAGATACAACACTGTGGAACATACAATTCATTTTACCTCCAAGTCAAATCACATGTCTTTCAAATGATCGTGAACATTATATAGTTCAACAATCATGGCCACCACCTTGAGACTACAAAGAGTTCTCTAGAATGCCTACAAGAATGACATTTGACATTTGACATTTGACATTTGACAGAAGGAGGCCATTCCTTCACACTCATCCATGATGTTCTATTACGTTCAAATAAATTGAATCAGCCGTAAAGTCCATAGAAGCATCTTGTCCATTACGTTCAATTAAATTAAATTAAATCAGCCAAAGGCCATGGACAATCTCAAAAATATACACATGCAACCTGTTCAACAAGAACCACTCAAATTAGAGTAAAAAGTTTATATATTGATATGAAATCATAAATAAGTTCAATATATAACTCAAGAATGCAAGAACCTATAAAGGTTACAAACGCATTCCTCCTGAAAATTCTAATACTAGCTTTCTGCTCAATCCTTTTGTAAAAGGATCAGCCAAATTCCTTTCAGTTCTCACAACTCTAGAGAAATGACACCATTCACAATAAATTGTTTCATAGACTCATGTCTGACTTGAATGTGCCTTTTCTTGCCATTATAAACACTGTTGTTGGCAACCCCTATCGCAACTTGTTAATCACAATGAACTGACACGGAAGGAGTCGGTCTCCCTCACAAAGGAATATCTATCAAAAGGTTCCTCAACCAATTAACCTCTTGAGTAGCAAGATCTAAGGCAATGAACTCAGCTTCCATAGTATATCGAGTTGTACATGTCTACTTGGCTGACTTCCATGATACTGCACTTCCATTCAGAGTGAACACATACCCACTAGTAGAACTCACCTCATCAATATCAATCACCCAATTAGCATCACAATATCCTTCTAGGACACTTGAGAACCCCACGAAGTTTAACCTCCAATCCATGGTTCCTCTTAAATATCTAAATAGTATTTTAAGAACTTTTCAGTGATCCAAATTGGGATTATGAGTGTATCTACCGAGCCTACTCACTGCATAAGCAATGTCAAGATGAGTGCAGTTCATTAAAAACATCAAACTACCTATAACCTTCGTATACTCACTTTCTGACACACTATCACCATTATTCTTGAGTAATTGAACACTAGAATCATAGGGCGTCCTGACTGGAGGATCATCAAAACAGTCAAATTTCTTTTACATTTTCTCCACATAACGAGATTGGGACAGTGAATAACCCTTAGGAGTTCTAACAACTTTTACCCCTAATATTACGTCGGCTACACCCAAGTCCTTCATCTCAAACTTAGAAGACAATAATCTCTTAGTTTCCTCTACGACATTAAATCTTGCACTAAATAGAAGCATGTCATCAACATATGAGCATATGATTATGCAATCAGAGCCCACTACCTTTGAGTACACACATGCATTTGAGCATTCACAGCAAATCCAAAATTAATGATAGTCTTAAAGAATTTTCATACCATTGTTTTGGGGCCTGCTTGAAGCCATATAAAGACTTTTTCAGCCTGCACACCTTATGCTCCATCCTTGGTACTGCACAACCTGGAGGTTGTTCCATATATATTTTTTCATCGAGATCTCCATTCAATAAGGTTGTCTTCACATGCATCTGATGCACAAACAGGTTAAATGACGAAGCTAAAGCAAATAAAATACGAATGATAGCAATTTTAGTCACAGTTGAATAAGTATAGAAATTATCCACTCCAAACTTTAGAATGAATCCTCTAACGACCAGTCTTGCCTTAAACCCGTTTGATGGTCCCATCAATTTTCAAGTTCCTCTTGAAAATTCATTTGCAGCTAATTGTTCTGTTCCCTTTAGGCATTCAAGAAAGGGATGTTAATATGCAACTTCTTCAAAATATCAAAGAATTTCCCATACTTCTTCTCTAGCTTTGCTTGTGCCAGTCTTTGAGGGAATGGAACAAGTGGCTTTTATGGTGCAATAGGTATGACGACAGGTTCCTTTTTCTTAGTCTCCTTAGCTTCCTCTTCCAATACTTTTTCGTCTTGATCTTCTGCACTCGGCTTTTTGGACTCTTCTGCACTCTTCCTTTGGTCGTTCACCTTCCTATAGGGATCTTACCATTCTCTACCACTTCTAAATGAGATAGCATGGATATACCCCTTTGGGTTTGGTTCGGTTTACCCTGGAAGTTGGCCTGAAGGTTTTGAGAGGTGACTAATTTGTTGAGCAAATTGGGTCATCTGATTCTACATCATTTTATTATGAGCATGAATTTGTTGAAGGGAGTTGCTGAAGAAGTCATTCTACTTCGCTTGATATTCAATTTGCTTTGCGTGAGAAGAAGGTAAATTCTCTATGATGGTTTCAAGGTTGGATGTTGAGGATGAGGAGGAGGAGGAGGAGGAGGAGGAGTTGAATAGTGGCCTTTGTTGGAAACCAGGTGGTTTGGAGTAGTTTGTGGGTGGAGGTTGAGCTTGGTTATTTTAGAGAAGTTTGGATGATTCTTCTAACCTGGTATGTGTTTGAGTACGGGTTGTTTGTGGTCTTATGTTTGTGTTTAGGAGGGCATTTGCTTGCTCAATTATCGCTCCCATGGTGTTGTATTGACACTCATTCAATGAGTGACCTTGCACTTGACAAATCTCACAAACAGGTGTTATTGATTCGCTACTCAGTTGGTCAACCTTAGCTGCCAAAACCTGCACAGTGTTGGATAAAGAAGCAATAGCATCAACCTCATACTTACCTCCCCTTTTAGGTGCTCCACGAGACACACTCCAATCGTTCAAATAATTGTTGGCAGCCATATCATCCAACAATGTCTTTGCAACTTCTGGAGTTTTGGCCATGAAAGTACCACCAGATGCGGCATCGATAGAACTTTGAACATCATGTTTCAGACCATTGTAGAATGTCTGAATCAATAGCCACTCAGGAATTCCATGGTTTGAACATTGTCTTTGCAAAGCCTTGTATATGTGCCATGCCTCATAGAGAGACTCCAATTCATGTTGTTGAAAACCAAGTATCTCATTTATGAACTTGGAAGTTCTCATAGGAGGGAAGAACTTGTAGACAAAGGTCTTTTTCAGTTATGGCCAAGTGGCAATCTTCCTCACTTCTTCTTCTTTCAACCATTCTCTTGCTTCATCCCTGAGAGAAAAAGGAAGAGCATAATATTGAATGAAATCATCAGAAACATTTGTTAGTTTCAAAGTATTACACTTCTCTAGGAAGTTAGCCAAATGATCAGTAGAGCTCTCTTTGGGTGTTCCCGCATAAGAGTCCTGTTAGATGAGCCGAATAAACTGTGGCTTGAGCTCGAAATGTGTAGCAGTTGTAGTTGGTCTAGTAATGGTGGTGGTGGTCTCATCAGGCATAGCATATTCCCGTAGAAACTTTGGTGGTTCTTTGTCTCCCATTATTGATTATTGTTGTTTTCTTCCTTGACCTCCTAATATCCTTGATGTAGCTTCGATCTCGCGATCAAGAGTAATAAGATCTTGTGAATCCTTGCTACGAGTGCGCATGCAACAAAAAGACCGAAAGAACAGAGCTCAAAGAACAAATAGAGTAACAATGATCGAACAAAAATAAGTTTCGGTAAATAAATCAGATTAACGAATCTAATACAGTCGGTCCCCAGCAATGGCACCAAAATTTTATAGGCGTCTCGCGCACCTAACAAAAATAACTTCCTAACTAACCTCCTAACTATGTAGCAGGTCAAGTCAAGGTCGAATCCACAGAGACAAACGATATCAAACACTTGAAATCTCGACTCAGTTTAACTAAACAAGTGACAAACAATGCTAAAAAGGTGTTGAACTAATAATATTGCTAAATTCTGATAACTACTAAGAACACACAATGTAAAATCAATCAATAAAGGCATCTAGAATTAAGTATCCTCACTAGCACGAATAATAAATGAAAAATTCTCATCCCAATAAACATAATCAATGATCCAAAAGGAGTAATGCACTCTATAAATACCAAAGACCGCTCTCGAGTACCTATGGCTACTCTAAACAAGCAATCAAACCTATTCCCAGGAAATCATGCAAAAAAGAGACATTAAGCATGGCATCACGAATAAATTCCTAGTAATCCTATCTACTTATTACCATAGATATATTCCTACTCTTCATTTAATAAACAAATCCATCTAGATTCAATTCCCATTGAAAATAAGACACAAGGAATCAATTCAAAATCACCTATCCCTAGTATGATAATGAAAGTCAACACAATTCAATCAAGCAAGAACAATTAATCACATCTAGATGGGATTATGGGAGGGATTCATGCATTAATCATTACTAGGGTTAAACTCAACCCTAGATCATACAACTACTCACTCATAATTGAAATAACAAAGCAATTGATAAATAAATTAAAACACATAATAATAAAAAAGGAAAGAGGAAATTAGAAAACCTAGTCTTTACTGGAATGGATCAAACTTGTAGAATTCAGGTTCAATAATGGAGTTTTCTCTCAAAAAGCTCTCTAAAAAGTAATACTATATTCTCTAATAATGAAAAACTTCTCAAAAGTATGTTTAATAAAACCTAATATCGTCTCCATAAAGTAGAAAAGGAAATAATTAAAAGTCGCGAAAATAAATCGATAGCATCGTGCACGGGCAAGCAGGAAGCTGCACGGCCGTGCAACATAGTGCACGGGCAAGCATAATCCTACTTGGGCGTGCACACGAAACAGAGTGTTTTGGTTTACAATAGTGCACAGGCAAGCGAAATTTCGCTTGGGCATGCGTCTTGGTGCATGGGCAAGCGAGATTCTGCTTGGGAGTGTGCCTTGGTGCGTGGGCAAGCGGAGTTTTGCTCGGTCCCGCAAAGAAAGTATTCTTCAATATCATCATTCCTTCAACCCCAAAGCACTCAAACTCATCTTCTCGCATCCATAAACCGCCATCTAGACCATCTACGAACCATAATAGCTTCTCCTAGCCACAATCGGCCTCAACAGTCTGAAAATCACATTAAAGAGACTAAAGTATCTCGAAATAACACAATAGTTCAAAAGAATGCTCAAATCATGCAATTACATCTAAGATGCACTAAAAACTTCATGAAAATGAGACTTAATACCTACCTATATGCAACTAAAAATCGACTTATCACCTTCGTTCCTCCGAATCTTCCACATACAATAGTTCGGATGTTATCACACCTTTTTTTTTGAAAACCTTTAGAATAATGTGTTTAAAATTGGTTACTTTTAGATCAAAGGTACTATGGATCCTCTGACTACAAATCAGGTTTCCTTCTAGGTCTCGCTGGTGTTGTGAGCCCCCACGATGGGCACCAAATCGTTTTGGAAATATCTTACCAAGGGGTCAATTTGCCTAAGAAAAGAGACCATCGATCTTAGTAATTCAACTGAATTGTAAAATTGTTTATGAATGAAGAATCTACTAGAGTACAATACATTAATGTAGAATATGAAAAATGACATTTGAAGAAAAAGAGAAGAATATTGGACATCATCTTTTTTTACAAACGAGAATCAAGGATTAAGAATAAGAACAAGAAGAAACTTGTATTAATTGCTTTAGATTAAACTACCACCGTGGAGAGTGGGTAAGCATGAAGGAGAATCAAAACGAATACATTAACCTCTATTAATATCAAATAAACCCTAACTAATTAGGTCGTCTGCCTGGTCATGTCTGAGATGTCCGGCATCATTTCAGTGGACTCACTAGTAGAATAAATGCTTATTGTTGCAGTCATTAAGAAGCCTATTGCAACGGTTTTGGCCGCGCAGCAATTAAGGGCGCAATAATAGGCCAAGATATTGCTGTGGTTCCTAGACAAAATCGCAGCAATAAGTTTATTTTTTTAAAAAAGTACAACGTATTGCTGCGATTTTGGATAGGTCCGCAACAGTATCTTGGCATATTATTGCGGTTGTGCCCAAAACCGCACCAATATGTCCTGGTACGTGTAAAAGAAAAAAATTACTTTTTGCATTTTGCAATCAAATTTGAAAGATAAAACCAAGCAACGACCCCATCCACTATCAATCGAATACACAAATAAACTAAAGATGAAATGACATATGAATCTCATTAATATATAAAGATAAAAAAGCTAGTTACATAAATGATACAAAAGATAAAAAAAAGGGTTAATTGGCTAGAACAGCACAACCTTGGGCTCAAGTGCAAGGAACAGCACAACCTTAAACGGGTGCAAAGCATAGCACCAACTTAAACACGTGATGCAGAAAAATAGCATAAATGGCACCGGAGCACGGAGATTCTACCGGAGCTAGGGAATCTCCGTTCAAGGTTATGTTGTTCCTTGCACTTGAGCCAAAGGTTGTGCTGTTCTAGCCAACTTTCAACTTCAATCTCAAAAAAAATTGATTTCCTCTTTACCCTTCAAGGTTATGTTGTTCCTTGCACTTGAGCCAAAAAAAAATTGATTTCCCCGTTCGACGCATTGCATCAGCGCAAATATCGAAATCAAGTCGCTGGATTTACATCTATCATCATTAATAATTGACGTGTAACAATTGTGGAGGCTGATCTCAGTTTCTCATAGCTCAATATTCACTGTTGATTCACCAAAGACCACTCCACATGCTGTTTGTAAAAGAGTTGGTTTGATGAGCGCCTGCTTCGAGGTCGCGCCATGGTCGCTCAAACTTTCTAGAACTCTTCTGTTTTGTGGTGAATTAGTACGGAGCGCCTGCTCTTGTGGACTGGGAGTAATGCGAGGTTGTGGCGGAGATGGTGTTTGGTGTGGTGGTGCTGCAGTGTTTGGGGTAGAGGATGACATTGTTGGAGTAAAGGTAGTGTTTGGTGTGGTGAAGGAAGATGATGGTGTTGAGGGAGGTGGTGGCGTTGTAGTGTTGTGGGCTAGGGAAGAGGGTGGCGGTGATGTAGTGTGGTTCAAGGTAGATTTAGTGTAGTGGAGGTTAAGGAATGGTGTGTTTATTAAAATAAGGGTTGTGTTGTTCCTTGCACTTGAGCCAAAGGTTGTGCTGTTCCTTGCCAATTAACCCTTAAAATAATGGAGATTCCCTAGTTCCGGTGGAATCTCCGTGCTCCGGTGCCATTTATGCTATTTTCTGCACCACGTGTTTAAGTTGGTGCTATGCTTTGCACCCGTTTAAGGTTGTGCTGTTCCTTGCACTTGAGCCCAATGTTGTTCTGTTCTAGCCAATTAAACCTAAAAAAAATAAAATGAAAAAGCAAAAATAAAAAACAACATTTACAACTAAATGACTAGTACAAAAATATATTAATAGCAAAAAATATATTAAAAAAACTAAGAAACTGAAAATCAAAAATTGATCCTAAAACAAAAAATTCTACAAACAGATCTAAAAAAAGGAAAAAAAACAGAAATTAATGAAAACGAAAAGCACAAAAATTTGCGAGGCCGAAAATGGAGGAGTCACACAGCCACGAGGAGTCACACCGCGACCCACGAGCGAGTGTTAACAGTGATGAAGAGGACCGGAGCCACGAGGAGTCACACCTATTGCAAAGGATCGGAGCAACGGTAGAGGACCGGAGCCACGAGCGCCAATATTGTGACGAGCGAATGAACGAGTGTTGATGGCGTGAGGAACGAACCAGAGATCTGGAGAGATAGAGGAACGAACGAGTGAGGAACAAACGAGTGAGGAATGAACGAGTGTTGCGACGAGGAGATCTGGAGGATTGAAAGAGTGTTGATGGCGACGAGGAATGAACGAATGTTGTTGGAAATGAGTGAACAAACGAGTGTTGATGGCGTGAGGGAGGAAGCGCCAGTGGGTTGTTGCATCGAGCAAGTGTTGCGACGATGAGATCTGGAGAGATAGAGGAGGAAGGCTGATGGCATGAGGGAGGAAGCACAGGTGGGTATGTTGCGTCGAGCGAGTGTTGGCGTGGGGGAAGAACGACGAGATCTGGAGAGGGTGAGGAGAGATATAGGAGGAAGGAGATCTAAAGAGGGTGAGGAGAGATACTGTGAAAGTGAGGAATGAGGAGGAAGGAAACGACACCCTCAGTTTTATTAAACCCTAATGACCCTATTACTGCGTTTCTAGAAGGAACCGCAACAATAGATTAAAATAATATTTTTTTTTATATTATTTTAATATGTTGTTTCGGTTCTTGCCAGAAACCACAATAATATGTTTGGTCAAATAGTCAAAAAAATTTCGAAAACTTTCCATTGAAACCATATTGATGTGGTTTTCGGCCAAAACCGCAGCAATTTGGTTATTTTATATTTGTGCTTTTCTTTTTACGTGATATATTGCTGCGTATGAGTAAAACCGCAACAATATCATCGCAGCAATAAGCAATTATTCTACTACTGGTATTGTTGCAACCACCTTGACCGATTCAACCTACTTTTGATGCATGTGCTAGTTGACTGATTCAATCAGCTAGGATGTCGTTTAATCTGTAGGGGTTTGGAACAACCTCCTTAATACAAGGGATTCCACTTCTTTTTGCTGTTTGACTTGTTATGTGAGGATGTTACCTACTTCCAAGGGGTCGACAAGTTGACAAAATATTCCAGATAACCAACTCGAATGCTACGTTCTTAATCAGGCTTAAATGAAATTATTTCACTGACAAGAACAAGTAAACCTGAATATGAAATATCTCTTCACATATATAGTTTTGACGGCCATTTAGTGCACAGGTTATTGTTTATATGTTAATATTATTAAAATTATTTTATTGGTTTCCTAATGTATCTTATATTTTATATACTACTCACTAATTTTATGCTCATGTATTTGATTTATATTACTCTTCTCCTTTTATGATGGATACACTAGTGGAAAAAACCTTATCTGTCACTTAGTAACAGATGCGGTTTTCGTAAAATCGCATCCGAAAATCAACAGTAAAAAATAAGAGGGGAAAGTTGGGACAACAATCTGATGCGGTCCTTTTGTGGACCGCATCAGATTAAAAAAAAAACTGATGCGGTTTTTAAAAAATTTGATGGGGTTCAAAGGACCGCATCAGATTTTTGTTATTTTTCTCTCAAAATCGTTCGCCCAACACGCTGAATCGGCCCACGTAGCTGAGCTCTTAATCTCCTCGGCCCACGCACGCTCCTGACTCGGCTAACCCTAACTCCCCTCCTCACTCCCCTCTCTCTCTCTTCAAACGCTCCTCACTCCTCTCTCTCTCTCTCTCCAAACGCTCCTCTCTCTCTCTCTCTCTCTTCAAACACTCCTCTCTCTCTCTTCAGACGCTCCACCACTCTCACGCTACGTCACCACCCTCACGCTCACGCCACGCCACCACTCACGCCACCACTCTAACCCCTCAATAATCGAAACAATCGAACCCTAAATAGTCGAATCCACAAGCGCCATTACATAAACTCGAAGAACGAAGCGACATTAAAGAATATCGAAGGAAGAAGTGTTAATAAAGAAAATCGAAGGAAACATGAAGCGAATTTAGATATGAAACTAGTGATTTTTCGTTTAATTTCTCTATTTTTTTGTTTAATTTTTCTAGTTCTTTCGTTTAATTTCTCTAATTTTTTCGTTTCATTTATATTCTCATTTTTTTAGTATTTTCGTTCAGTTTATTTTCGTTTCATTTCTTTTCATTCATATTCTCGTTTTTTAGTATTTTCGTTCAGTTTATTTTTGTTTAATTTCGTTTATATTCTTTGTTTTTTATGTTATTTATTTTTAATCGTTTATATTGTCGTTTTTTAGTATTAGTTTTTTTTTTTGTAATTTCTTTTCGTTTTTATTATGTTATTGATTTTATTTGTTATTTTTTTATTTTTTATTCTGTTACTAAGTTATTTGTAATTTATTTTCGTTTTTATTCCATTATTAGTTTTATTCGTAATTTATTTTCATTTTGTTTGTATTTTCGTAATTTATTCTGTTATTTTTATTGTAAAATTATTGTTGTTTGTTGTTGTAAAGTTGTTGTTTATTGTTGTTGTAAAATTGTTGTTCATTGTTGTTGTAAAATTGTTGTTGTTGGAGTATCAGTAAAAAATGCACTTTATCTTGAAATAGTGAGTACTAGTTGAGTTTTGTGAAAAAGTATGACGAAATTTGAGCAACAAACAAAGAAGAAAAGAAAAACTGAAAATGAAACGTGGTAGTGCAAAACTGCAAACTGCAGGTTTGCACTTTTTTTTTTGACATTACTGAACACTATCTGATGCGGTTCTGAAGTAAAACCGCATCAGATTATCTTTTTCTGATGCGGTTTTACCTTAAAACCGCATCAGTTAATTGGTAATCTGATGCGGTTTTAAGGTAAAAGCGCATCAGATTATCATTTTCTGATGCGGTTTTGGACCGCATCAGAAATGATTAGTCACCTGCTGCGCCCCCATCTGATGCAGACCAAAACCGCATCTGAAAGGCCAGTTTTGACCGCATCAGGTGGGGTTTTCTCCACTAGTGATATTATTGGACCATTACGCATGATAATTTATGTATATTTCCTTGACATGTAAGCAAATCTCATAAATCTCTATTATATAAGTGAAGGGGGGAGGAAATTGGTGTCCTCTCATAAAAAGTCTAATATACCCTTAATGAAATTAAATTGTCATATAAACCTTTTATTCTTACTTGCCATATATATTGAACAAGGTAATATTGGAATTGAATTTGAAATTTCAATAAGGAGAATGATTTCCTCTTATTACCTACGTGTGAAAAAAAATTATTCATAAATTAAATTGATATTATAGCTTAATTGACACGATTAGAAGAAAACAATTAAAACTTGAATTTCATATTAATAATTATACTCATAATATTTTAAAAGCTAAATGTTGATTATTCTTCGGTAATCTCTATTATATAAATATTTTCGATGATTGAACCTGATACATAAATTCTTCCACTTTATTTGAGCATAGACTTTCTTCTAATGTATATTTTTTTTCTCTCAATAATATTTGAATAATGATGAACAAATAACTAATAAAACCAATGAAACATTGATTTAAAAAAAAAGTAAAAAGTTAACATTAATTCTAAATGTATTTTCGAATCAAATTTTTTATACAATTGATGAATAACTAATTGAGAAAAACAAAAAAAATAATAGGACACGCATGCATAGCGTGCCAAAAATGCTAATATTAAGTAATCAATCTAAAATTTTTAAAATTTTTGGAACATTATATCTTCGCAGTGGTCAACTCTATTACCTTTGTTAGTCATTATCAATAAAAAATTTCTTCCTTACTTTAATTTATTTTATGAATTACGTATATGCAAGTTTTTGTTTTCACTTTATTTTTCTTGTTCTATATATGGATGCAATCTATTTGTAATGTCTCATGTTTTTAGAGTATATATTACATAAGTAGTGAAGAAATTGCAGTGTTATTTTCTTAACCAAATATTACTTCTTTTTTCGCAATTGAAATTTTTTATTGATTACCAAAAAAAAAAAAAAAAAGATGGTAAAGGGGGAACAACCAAGCAACAAAACCACACAAACTATAGAACATGCTCTATAAGAAGGCAAAGCAAACACTGCTCACACGCAGATAAAGGAACTACAGGGAGTTAGTAAAGCAACAATTTTTGTCTTCGTTCTTACAAGAACAACTAACATGAAAAATAATATCCTTTACAATCTGATGACTAGGAGCAACTCTCCCATTGAAAACCTTGTTGTTTCTTTGATTCCAAATAACATAAACTGTTTTTTTGTAAAGCACATGGTGTATAGTCTAGCAAGCCTACTACTACCTCTGGCTTTAACAATGAAAACTCTACACTCAAGCTCAAAATTAACTCTCTGCCCTGTGGAGTGAAGAATATGACAAATTCTACTCGAGATGTATGTTGCATATGGATAATCAAAGAATAAGTGTTGGATGGTCTCATCTACACTATCACAGAGGCTACAAATTATTCTACAAGAAATATTCCAGGTGTTGATCCTGTCAGCAGTGGCTAATTTGTTATGCAAGGCCAGCCATAACACAAATTTGCTTTCTGGAGTGGCCTGATTGTTGCAAATCAGCCTATTCCAATTTACCCTTTGAGCATCCCCTTTGAGCAACTTGTAAGCTTGATTGATACTGAATTTGCCATCCTTAGTGATAGTATTCCAACCACCCAGATCAACTAATAACTCTCTACTTTCAATAATCTTCCTCAACAGCCAAGAGGAGTTGTCACTGATAGTCACTGTAGAGTAATCCAGCCTTTTAATGTAGTATGCATTCACTGATTTAACCCACAATCTGTCAGATTTAAAACCTATAGCCCACAGTAACTTAAGCATAGTAACTTAGTTTCAAAGAGACATATATATTGATTAAGTTCCAGCTTCTACAAGTTTTAGGCTCATAAAGCTTATTCCAAGCAACAGGAGCTTTTTAAATCAATAGTGTTACCAAGTCCATAACAACCTTCTACAAATGCCTTTAACAACCTTAATGACTTTCTTTGGCAAAGGAAATATATACCCCCAGTAGTTTTGCATACTGTAGAGAATACTCCTCACTAATTGGTGTCTTCCTGCATAGGAGAGCATCTTGGCCACCCACCCTTGAGCTCTAGAGGTGATCCTCTCAATCAAAGGTTTACACTGTGTATAATTGAGCTTTTTAGAACTTAAAGGAATCCTCAGGTACTTAAAAGGCAGAGTACCTATGTTCATATTGCATGCTTTAGCTAGAATTCTAGCTTCATCATTAGTAACGCCAGCAAGATAGATATTACTCTTCTCTGGACTAGCTGGAAGCCTAGAGGCAACAGAGAACTTCATGAAGGCTTGAAAGACTTTAGTGACTGAACTGTGATTTACTCTAAAGAAAAGAAGCAGATCATCAGCAAACATCAAGTGATTAAGATGTATTCTTTCACACTCACGATGGTAACTAATGTCTGGAATGAAATGGAGCTCTCCAAAAAATATGCTCAGATATTCCACGCATAAGGCAAAAAGAAAGGGGGATAAAGGGTCCCCTTGCCTCAATCCCTTCTTAACATTGAAGGGAGGAGTAGGCTTACCATTAATAAGGATAGAATAAGTCACACTTCGTACACATGCCATAATCTAGTCAATGAACTTGAGAGGGAAGCCAAGCTCACCCAACATACTATGTAAGAAAGGCCACTCTACTGAATCATAGGCCTTTTAGATATCAACTTTCAGGCAACACCTAGGAGATATACCTTTCCTAGTATAGCCCCTTATCAACTCAGTAGCTAAGAGAATGTTGTCTGAAATATGTCTGTCAGGCATAAATCCAGCATGTGAGTTAGCAACAACTTCATTGATAACCCCCTGCATTCTTTTTGTGATTATCTTAGAGATTGTTTTATAGATGACAGTACATCAGGCTATATGTCTGAACTCTTTAGCATGAACTGCATTTTACACCTTTGGTATGAGGGTGATAGAAGTAGAGTTGAGAGGTTTATGCAAAATGGCGTTATAAAAGAACTCCTTCACAACTCTATACACATCTTCTTTAATTACATTCCAGCTCTTCTTAATGAAAAAAGAGTTGAAACCATCAACTCCAAGGGCCTTGGAGTCATTAATACTATTTAGAGCACTATTAATTTCATGAATAGTGATAGGTTAAATCAAAAGAGAACAAGCTTCATGACTAAGCTTGGGCCATGCTCTCATAGTCTCCAAATCAATGGATTGAAGAATTGGGGTAGCAGTACCAAGAAGGTTCTTATAGAACCCAACCAATTCACCTTGAACATCTTCAGGACTTGTTAACATCTCACCCTGCTCATTATATAAAAGAATAACGTTGTTCCTTGCTTTCCTTACTTTAGCAGCAGTAAATAAAATCTTAGAATTGGTTCCACCATGAGCAATCCAAATAATCCTTGATTTCTGCTTTAAAATGCTATCATCAATCCTAGCCCAATGTGTGAGTTGTTTATAATACCCCCTTTCTTCAGCTTGAAGTTCATTATTGTAATTGATATTTGGGTGAGCTTGGATTTGTGCAAGCTTTTGTCCGTAATCTTCAGCTTTCAGCCAAGCTTTAGAGTAAGAACTAGCATGAAGTTCTTTAACTGCTTTTTTAACAGCCAACAATTTGTTCCATAAGCTCTGCATTTGATGATGGAGTGTTATTGAGTTCCAAGTTGCACTTACAATGTCAATAAAATGATCATGTTCTATAAGAATATTATGGAATTTAAAAGGCCTCCCTCCATCATGATCATGACTACCAAAATAAACCAGAAGAGGTGAGTACCTACACTCCAAATCTTTATAGTTAGATGCCAATAAATAATAAATATCAATTTTGATTAGTTTAGAGTTTGAGAAATCTCACATCATAAATTCTTGCAAAATGGATACATTAAGCCATTCTCCCGTCAGAAGTTGGAAAACATCTTGTCAGAGAGAATGATCATCTGATCAGTAGTATAGCTGAAGTAGGAACTCCTACTAACTTCGATACTAAAAGGCTCATCTGCGGGTTTTTGGCAAAACAATTTATGTATCTCCTTGACCGCATCAGACATATCCTCAAGTGACAAGCTAATCAATGGATCTACGTGTCTATGTGCAGACTCATCGGTGCAAGGATCATTAGCAACTGTTTTCTTTTTCTTCTTTTCTGTCGCACCTTCTTTAGGTATATGTTCCTAATTCAAATCGACTTCTTTTTAATTCATATTATATATAAAATAAAGATTATTTGGTTTATATAAATAAAGATTTCTAAGTATACATTTAGATTTCTTATTATATACTAAATCATAATACTAAACATAAGTTACCTGATTATCTGAGACTAAAAATACCAACTCTTTTGGCCATTCTATGACAGAACCCTCGTCTTGACTGAGTTTCGTGATGAATGGAGTAGAGAGTGGAACTGGAACATCTGCGTAATCCGCTTAAAAATCATCAACAAATACTCTCACGGCAGTCGTAGAGTGTGACGATGACTCCTGTCGTGGATGAACGGTACCCTCAGCTACAATGATCGGTCCCGAGACATCCGCTATTGCCAAGCGACATGGAACTTGACTCTTAACATCCAATAAGAGAAGAATGACATCAATTAAGTGTTTTAGAAGCATAATATAATAATTAGAACATATATAAAATGACAATATACCTGCAAGTCCAAAATGGATCATTGCCCCCCGATTGACAGCTACTAGGAACGACTGGAGTGGAAGGAGTTGGTACTTAATACCTAACTGCGTCGCAAAAGCCATTAACCTTTCTTGAACTAATGCATCTATCTTCGAGTTCATCTCTTCCATTGTCTGCTCTCTAACTCTTTGACTCACTCTAGCCTCTAATGCCTGAATCTCCTCATCATCCATGCCCTCCTACCCTTGCGAGCAGTACTGCTCCGATCAGGATCTCCCCAAACGATTGTAATCCCAATGCTACAGCCCAGCTGTTAACACACGCCCAGGTCGGTCTTTCCTCTGCAGAGCACGTGAAAGAGCATCATCCATCCGACTTGGAACAAACTCTCCTTCAGCTTCTTTCTTTTTCCAATCATCCTGCGTTCAAGTTAAAAAAAATCATATGATTAGTAGAAGACGAGTAAGTAGACAAGAAAAACGTTATAAAATTTGAACAATGCTTACAATGGACTCTTTTATCTTTTGTGTTTCTTCATTAGGAAAGAAGAAATTTCCATCCTTATCTTTTTTCGATCTCGCGAGAAGCCAAGGCAATGTCCGATCCGGCAAGGAGGAAATCAATGATGATGTAGATGAGTCAACAAATGATGCTGTAGCGGAAGGGATATACCCTCTGCTTTGCCAAATGGGAATCATCTCCGCATATGATTTTTGACCCAAAAAATGAGGATGCTTGTTAGAAGCCTGAGAGATTCTTGCTTTTTCATTTTTAGCCTAATATAGAATTTAGTAACTAGTCTATATTAAAGAACGTAATGATAATATAATTTCATATTATATATACATACCTGGAACTCCTTAGAGCTACATTTTTCTACAAACTTGTCCCAGATCTTCTGCGTGATGAAAGGATACATCACGTATGGTCGCCTATCATTGTTAGGCCCCTTCCTCTTTTCGTGATCCATCTAGTCACCAATCTTGACTTAAATCTCTCCACCTTTATCACATATAGTCAAGACATCTCGTTTCTTCAAAACATCCTCTTCTATTCTAAACTCTCTCTTCAATATACAAAAATAAACCAATTAATAATAAACGATTAGAATAATAAACATAATCTCAATTAGTTTATTAAAAGAATAAGGTTACTTACTTTATCATCTTCCCACAATATATCTTGTACGCACCAGCATAGCGCCCAATCGGACGTATCCACTCATCCCAAGCAAGAACTCTTTGAATGCCGGGTTTGGAACGTATCCCTTTTGTAGGACCTCTTGGCCTACTCACTTTCTTCTTTGTAACAGTTGCATCAGTAATCTGGGGCTCATCAGATGCATCATGCATTATCTCATCTTCCATCACTACACCTGAAACCAGGTACATGTTAGATTAATCAATAAATTAATATACAATTATTTGAACATGCAAAACACAAAATAAATAATTAAAGATTATAAACATTAGTAGTTGTGCTAATATTACATAATTTACCTATTAATCAGCTATTTCTTTGCCAACGTAAAATCCCTCATTGTGGTCTCGACGAATGTAATTTGTGTCTATATCTTCCCCTAATGTACTTGGAATGACTACTGACGAAGCAATGACTTCATTGAATTGTGCATCGTAATCTTCTTCATCGTGTACATCGTCAATTCCAAGTATTCTCTTTTTTCCTTCCATGACAACAAACCATTTTAAATCGGCAGGGTCAACCATGTAGAATACTTGTTTTGCTTGTGATGCCAATATTAAGTTATCTTCATGATGTCCTAACCGACTGAAATTGACTAATGTAAAAAAGTCATGTTCATCTTTCTTCACACCACGACGAATATCAACCCACTTGCATTGGAACAGCGGAATCTTGAAGTCAACATGGTCAAGTTCTAATATTTCTTAATGAACCCATAGTAAGACTTCATTGTCTCAAAATCGTTCTATCTTTTACTTTTATACTCTGATGACAAAGCCCCCTCGTAACACCACTGTTTTGCATCGTGGATTTGTCATCTTGCCGTTTAGTATAAAATGTATAACCATTGATGTCATACCCCTCATAGGAAAGAACTTGCGTCTTTGACCCATATGCCAACCATTTCAACGTATCAGATACATCGTTAGGAGTATCAGATAATTGGTTCATAATCGTTCTTTAAACCAATCAACGAACGTCCGATTATGCTCAATCATCAAGTCACGTTCATTAAACAATGGATACTGAACACTAAGCACAGTCATGTGCTCATCTAAGTAAGGATGAACTTGTTTCAGATTTTGTAAACACAATCAATTGCTTTTCTTTTCAACTCTCCATCAAGACACAATCTTTTTCTCCCAATGGTACCACAACCTTCAAGCCTTCCTTCATGTCTAGATTTTGGCAAACCAATTGCTTGTGCACGTGCTAAATACTGACTTGCATATTCAGATACTTCCTCAGCAACTGTTCTTTGCACAATACTTGCTTCTGGTCTAGCTGGATTCATCACTTTACCCTTCAGAGTACCCATATGTCTTTCAAAAGGCCACATATACCTCATAAAACGGGCCCACAAAGTTTAATTTCTCTGACAAGATGGATTATCAAATGAGGCATGATGTCAAAGAATGATGGTGGAAAGTACATTTCAAATCGGCACATCGTCTCTATTACATCGGCTTGCAAGTTATCTAGAATGTTAGGATCAATCACCTTGTTAGAGATAGTTCTAAAGAAAAAACACAATTTTGTGATTGTATATCTTACTTGGGAAGGCAAAATTCCTCGAATTGCAACAGGTAATATATGCTGCATCAAGATATGACAATCATGAGATTTCAAACCAACAAGTTTCAAGTCCTGTAGTGAAACAAGGTTTCGAAAATTTGACGAGTATCCAGCAGGAACCTTTAACCTATGCAGGGACTCACAAAAACTAGTTTTCTCCTTCTTAGACAAAGTGTAGCAAGCTGGTGGAAGATAATAGCGTTGTCCCCGCTCCTGAGGTGCTAGTTCTGGCTGCCCATTTCAGCCATGTCTTTCCTAGCTTTAACTCCATCCTTTGTCTTCCGGGCATATTCAACAATGTTCGACAATGGCATCACAAACATTTTTCTCAATGTGCATTAAATCAAGACAATGTCTGACTTCCAAACATTCCCAATACGGAAGGTCCCAAAACTTAGATCTTTTCTTTATAAGTTCTTTGAGACACTTTTGAAGGGCTTGCCAAAAATTGTTTCAATATCCTTTACCCTATTAGAAACCTCTTTTCCACGTAAGGGTACAGGGCTTCTCTCATCTCCACTTTTCCGTTGAACAACTTTTTCTTCTTACGGAATGGATGATCTAAAGGAAGCCATGTACGATAATGCAGGTACACATTCTTCCCACAATGATGTAACCGCTTGTCAATCATATTCTCATCACAAATAGGGCATGCCTTTGCTCCTTTAACCGTATACCCTGACAAATTCCCATAAGCCGGGAAATCATTAATCGTGCAAAATATCATGGCACGCAATGTGAAGTCAGTTTTCGCATACGCATCGAACATGGAAACACCTTCATCCCACAACAATTTAGATCTTGAAGGAGCGGGTCAAGATACACATCATAGTCGTTTCCGGGTTGCTTAGGACCCGAAATAAGAAGCGATAGCATAATAAATTTACGCTTCATACATAACCAGGGAGGAAATTATAAATTGTCAGTAGAACCGGCCAAGTGCTATGTTGGGTACCTAGTGTGCCAAATGGGTTCATCCCATCTGTACAAAGTCCAAGCCTAAGATTTCGAGGTTCTTTACCAAAACCGGGAAACTTTCGGTCGATATTTCTCCATTGCGGAGAATCGGCCGGATGTCTAAGCATCCCATCTTTCTTCCTCTCGTCCGCATGCCATCTTAGTAATCTAGCATTATTTTCATCCGAAAATAAACGCCTAAATCTCGGAATGATTGGTAGATACCAAAGAACCTTCGCCGGAGTTTCTTTCTTTCTCATCCCCTCATCATTATTCTCTTTTACCTTGTATCGAGACTTTCCACACCTAGGACACTCACACAAATCCTGGTACTCGTTTTGATACAACACACAATCATTTTGACATGCATGTATCTTCTCATATTCCATACCTAATGGACACAACAATTTCTTTGCCTCGTAGGTAGAGTTGGGCATTTCATTCCTTCAGGTAGCAACTCTTGTAAAAAAGTGAACAACTCACTTACTTAACTATGCTTCGATTTCATATTGAACAATGTGAGGATTCCAGAAAGTTTAGTGAAATTCGTACACCCCGGATACATAGGTTTTTCCGCTGCACTTAAAATACTATCATACATAGGCGGACGATCGGTTCATTCATCTCCAAATTGTGCAACATCTCATCTACTCTATCATTTTCATTATCTACCCTATCATTTTCATTATCACCATCTCCTTCAATCTCAACCTCAACCCCATCAACATGCAAATCATCACACAAGCTAGTGGAGCTCATACCCACATCCTAAAACTCTCCATGCCATGTCCACCTAGTATAGTTACTCTTAAACCCACGACGAATCAAATGATCTTTAATTTGATCCATATCACGATACCCCCTTGAGTTATTGCAATCACAACAAGGACACAAGACTAACTTTGACCCATTCTCCGATTGATGTTCTAACGCAACTCTGATAAATTCGTTAACCCCTTATAAAAATGTCGCCGAAATTCGATTACCATACATCCAGTTTCGATCCATATTCATACACTAGAGACACCAAACAAGAATACAATCGATCACATCATTCAAAGTAGTTTATCAAATGCAGTCATGACCATTTGGGTCCTTATTACTCCAACCTAACCCATCTTTGAGTTTCTCATCTCACTAGTGAATGAATATTTGGTTTTCAATTCTAAGAAAAATCCGGCAGCACTTCCCTCCAGTTCTCCATGTACATGATGAAGATAGTAGTTAAACTATCAACATATGTACCCAGAGAACGCTTAGGGAAATGAGCCGGATCTTTCTAGAAAAAAAATATTCATTCACATCCTAAGTGAGATAAGAAACTCAAAGACAGTCCCAAACCGGGGACTATTCAAGACTTACTCCTAATGAGTAAGCCTCGAACGGGTATCTAGGCAAATGATGCACATTGCAATAAAACAACACAAACCAATCCATTCCTTAGATTTCCCTCCCCACCCCATTAAGGTATGTCCATTTAGGTTTGGTTATGATTCAACATATATTTTCCCAATCACATAAGCACAAAGACGCGAGCTTGGAGAACCGGCAAACCGATGAGGACTAAGGTGGCAACTAAACTACAATGTAAAGGAATGACATAAGTTTCAAATTATAAAGTGAGCATTGAAGAATTCTAACTCATAATTGAAGCACATAATTCTAAAGAGAGCATTCAAGAAACTATATACTATACAAATTCATAAGCTACGAATATCCTAAATTTAATCTCAAAATTATTTCACACATGTTTATCATGATTTGAATTCTAATTTTAACCCCTTAACAAAAATTAGAGCTAAGATTATTCAAAGCAACCCCTAAAAAAATTAAAAACACTTCAAAATACATGATTAATAAACATTAATACAAAATAATAAAAAACCAAGAAATACATACATTGCCGGCAGCGGGACCGACGGCGGCAAGTCAGTTCGTGGCGGCGGCAAGTCGCTGTAAACGCCGGCAGATATTGAAAGAGAACCGGTGCAGCGAAAGGAGATTGAGAGAGAGAGAACCGGTGCGGCAAGAAACTTAGACCGAGATACATGAAGGGAGACCGGCGGCAAGATTGAGAGAGAGAGAGAACCGGTGCAGCGAGTCGGCACCGACGGCGAGAATGTGAGCCAGGGGGCGCCGACGAAGAGGGCACCGGCGAGAGTAATGACCGAGAATGTGAGAGAGGGAGAGAGAGAGAGAGAGAGTCGCACCAGAAGAGGAAGTCGCCGACGAGATTGAGGGTGCGCCGGCGAGATTGTGAGCGAGGGTGCGCCGGCAGTAGATGAAATTTCTCCGTCATTATATGACGACTCGCTGCATTTGGCTTGTGGGGGATGGGGACGCCCAATTGTTACATGAACAATGCGTTCATATTAGGCCTCCTGCTGACTCTAAAAACCGTTGGCGGGTTCCCCCTACCTGTATCGACTCTTAGGACTACTCTGATATATCTTACATTCACTCTACCACTATGGAGAGGGTACCACGAGCTCTGATATTTTAGAGGTTCGACCACCGCATTCCTATGAGTGAGGTGGCCGAACCTTCCTCCTCTTTGTCTTTTGATATGGCCTCCTTCATGACGGCAAACGCCCAGATGCAGGCCTCTCAGAAGGCCAATCACCATGCGGTCACTGCTACCATTGCCGGTATCTGCATCGACCTTGACCATGTGCCTAGGGTGGCTTGACGAACTCATCTCGCCAATGTCCACTGAGTCACCTTTCCCTAACCATCCCTCCTACCTTTGACCCCTGTGAAGGGACCGTTGAGGAGTCTCCTTTCCGCCCCTACCCCTGCTACCCGTCTTACTTCCCTGACGGGTACTCAGGTGCGTAGATGGTTAGTGATGTAGGGTTATATCGTTTTTGGTATAGGTCGGTGATTGGTCATATCTTCTTGGTCTTATGCAACTAGCCTTGTTTCTTATATTTCACCTATATACAGTTTGTTTTGGTAGCCTTGCTTTGCATAAAAAAAATCATATATATAAAAAAAAAACATTTTTCTTTTATTCTTGTTATTTTTGTACATTTAGGATAGCTTGGTTGCATGCATGATTTGTGGCTAAAAGAGTTCATAACTTGATTGGAAGACCTTTCCTACATTAGAATTGATGATTTTGGAGCCTTGTTGTGACTTTAAGTGATTCTTGAGAACGATAACTTTTGGTAGAATCTTCTTGAAATTAGGCGAGTTGGTTATTTGGATTGCTTTGTCCCTTATGCGATGAACCCCGAAAGAGGGCCAAGAACTTCGTTATACTCATTTGCAACCCTTACCATTGATCGCCTATCTTGTGACTTTCATTTTAGCTCCCAAAGATTGCATAAGACCGAGCCTATAGAAGAATGATTTAGGGCGTTTCTTTTTCCTGGAAATATGAGCTCAAAAGCCAAAAAGTTTTCATACCGGCATAATTATCCGCTTCTCAATCCATTTGAGCCTTTCTATCCTTTTTTTTCTTAACCCTCATAATACGTTATGGCCAAAACTTTTTCCAAAGTGGAGTGCATGTCTAGTTTGTGTTGAATTGAGTTGTTTTGATACTAAGTCTTGGTTGAAAGTGAGTTAATGTGCATGTATGTATGATTGCAACAGTTGAAAAAAAATGCGAGAAAGGAAAGGTAAAAGAAATAAAAGAAAGAAAAGCTCTTATTGTTTCATTTTCTAAAATATTTTCGAAAATATTTAGGACGGTGCGAGTGCACATCTCAAGGCTGCGGGCGCACCAAATATTCTCCCAAAATCTAGCAACCTCGATCTGGTTGGTGCGAGTGCACCAAACTGACTATCCAGCACTTTCGTTTCTTTTTCAAATTTCCCTTAAGCTCAATTTAGCTATTATGGCTAACTGGTAAAGCAAAAATCAAACTAAAAACTCAAAATAAAATAAAATAAAAGAATAGAAAAAGAGAAACGGATTGCCTCCCGTGTAGCGCTTGTTTTAAGTCATTAGCTGGATTAAAAGGATACGTTCTTTAAGAGATGTGCTCGAGTAAGCGAAGGATCAAACAACCAACGGAACCAATGGCGTGATTAAGCTTCAATCTCTAACCGTTCACCCAAAACGGATGTTCTCCCCCTAAATCTCATAAGCTCCATAAGGTTTAGTCTTCGACACTTGGAAATGCCCCGACCACTTGGACTTTAATTTTTTCGGGGAAGAGTTTTAGCCTTGAGTTAAACAACAAGACCTTGTCTCCAAGCCCGAATTCTCTTTGTTGAATCCGGTGATCATGTCATTTCTTTGTTTGCTCCTTATATAATCTCGAGCTCTCATATGCGTCAAATCGGAGTTACTCAAGCTCAACTAACCTTACTTTTCGAGCGTCTCCCACCAAGTGAAGATCCATGTTGAGTTCTTTGATTGCCCACCAATCTTTGTGCTCGAGTTCAACCGACAAATGACATGTTTTGCCATACACGAGGCAATAGGGAGTGGTTCATATAGGTGTCTTGAAAGCCGTGCGAAGAGCCCAAATAGCATCATTAAGCTTCAACGACCAATCCTTTCTTGTCTTATTGACCACTCTCTCAATGACGTTCTTTACTTCTCGATTTGAGACTTCAATTTGGCCTTGGGTCTGGAGGTGATAAGGATGACCGACTTTGTGATTTACCCCGTACTTCTTCAAAAGTGCTTCTAGTTGCTTCTTGGCGAAGTATGAACCGTCATCACTTGTTGATACTAGAGGCACTCCAAACCGTGGGAAGATGATCTTCTCAAGGAGCTTGGTCACAACCTTTTGGTCATTGGTAGGGGAGACAATGACTTCAACCCATTTAGTTACGCAGTCAACCGTAACAAGAATCTACATATTGCCCAAAGAAGGAACAAATGAACCTATGAAGTTGACTCCCCAAATATCAAATGGCTCAACCTCGAGAATGATTTGTTGAGGCATCTCATGTCTTTTTGTGATGTCACCACTCCTTTGACATCCATCACAACTCAAAACGAACTCCTGAGCATCTTTTTGCAATGATGGCCAAAACATACTATATTGGAGCACCTTAGCAACAGTTTTGCTTGCTTCACCGTGCCCTCCACAGGTCAAGGTATGGTAGTGGTTCAACATCGAGTTCATCTCATGATTGGGCACACACCTCCTAAATCCCTCTTCGATGCACTTGTTAAACAAGAGTAGGTCATCCCAATAGAACCTCAAAGCTTCTTTGAAAACCGTTTTCTTTGTTGGGAATTAAAACCATGAGGTTCAATCCCACAAGTTAAGTAGTTCGCATAGTCCATGAACCATGGAATCTCATTATTCATAATGGCAAATAATGCTTCTTCTTTCTAATCTTCTTCAATAGGCGAGAAAGATGGTCAAATACCACATTTTACGTCCCCCTTTTCTCCTTCATCTCCAAATCAAACTCTTGAAGAAGCAGCACCCACCTAATGAGTCGAGACTTTGCATCTTTCTTAACCATCAAATCACGCACTGCAGAATGATTTTTGTACACAACAGCCTAACCCTAGATAAGAAACTATTCACTAATCATGAATTCTAGGCAATTAAACGTGAAATCTATGACTAATCTAGGGCTAAACATGATTAAGAGGTAATTAATCTCATAGAAATAACAATTATGAGAGACTATAAGAATGGAGAATTAATAATAACGAAGAATAACCATGAAAAGATGGAATAACAATTGAAACATTGAAATTAAATTGAATAAAAAGTACTTTCGAAGTTGTAGGAATCACAAACTATGATCTAGTAATCTCAAATCTTTGACAAAATTAATGTGTTTATCTCTCTAGTATGAACCCTAAAAATACTCTCTAAACTCTAGAATAGTAGCATAAGTTAAACTAAAGGCAAAACTAGGTCTTTTGATGCCTCGAAATTCCATTTCTTTTACGGAAATGAAAGGTGTGGGGGCCCTAAAGGAGGTGTTGGCGCACCAATCCTCTTGCCTCAAACCTAAATTTGTCGTTAGATGGTGCGGGTGCACTGTTGTTAGGGTGCGGGTGCACTAAGTTGGTGCGGGCGCACCATGCCCTGCTAGTATTTTCTCTTCTCAAGCTCCTGATGTTGCGGGCGCACCACTTGGGTGTGCGGGAGCACATCAACCTCCGCTTGGTCTCTCTAACTCATCCCTTAAGCCATATCACCCACATCTGAGCCTCGAAAAGGGCCATACCTACAATGAAAGCACGAGAAAACATGGGGAAAGCAAATGTACTAGAGATTCGATCAAAATTGATCGAAAATCTAGCAAAATGTCACTATGATCAATCAATGATCAAGTGAAGGAAGTAGACATGGAAATGGGGAGAAAAGAGAATAAAGAGTATCAAACCAAACCAAAAGGAGATCATAAAGTGCGTTAGAAACGCACTTATCACTGTTATATGAAGCATGTTGATTATGATAATTATATTATGTTTGTATGGATGATTGATGTAAACATATAGGATTAGGAACTTTATTAATTCACATGAGTGATTAATAATTGTGTTGCTATTGGATCATAAATTGGATCATCTTGTTCTGATTGGATTATTTAATTACTTTATGATGTCCGAGAGTTTTATATGGTAAGTTGGTTATTCACCTATGAATGGTTGGTTGGTTGTTGATTTGGTTCAACAAATAATATTGCAATTATTCTTGGGTTGTAAGTTGATGACCACCTTATATAATCATAAGATACAATGGAAGTTTATGTCAATTTTGATGATTATATTATTTGTCTTACTTGTGAGTCATAAAAGGTAAATAATTTATTATAATCATTGAAAGTGGAAAGTGAATATCAATACATTTAAACTTGTGAACGTCTGAAGTGTTGGACTAATATGAGTTGGAGTACATGGTGGTAGCCCATGGCTTTGCTTGGGATCAGATTGATCTTCAAAAGGTTAATGGATATCATAGGTCATGGGTGTACAGAGTCGCGCCCGTACTTCATCTTCTAGATTGAAAACTGGTTTGATTTGGACAACTCTTTCCACTGACTATTCCATCTAAATTAATTAACTTCTTAGTTGTGCAGTCTAGTTCGGTAAAAATAGTTTGTTATGTTATTATATTGTTATTTATCCTGCTAGATGTTTATTAGTATCATGCTAGGTTTTTATATTTATTTATAATATATTTCTCAGCTTGATGATTATGTGTTTTGTGTGTGTTGATCATGACTATGCCTAATTGATCATGTGATGACCCGTTTGGCGATGAGTATTCTGTCAGAATCAATAGAGCATTGTCTATTATAGGTTTGAAGATGATGCATCATGGGTTGAAAAAGTTGGAGAGCTTGTGCTGACTTTATATTTTATAGTTGACTTTTACTTTTGTAGTTCAGTTTTGATTGTATGTTTGTTTCACTTTTGGTTGACTAAAAGTTATCTATTCTTATTCTTAATATTATTATTTTTGCTGCAAAATTTTGAATAATCTGATACGTTATCACACGGATGATAATGTTTTGATAAAATGTACTTTGGAAATAGAGAATTGTCATGGTGTTACAACAAACTTGCATGACACATACGCTTGGCGCACTATTCTGGCAATGCAGTTTTTTTGTTTTCGATGATGTATCAATCGTTTTTCGATTATGTTAGCCTGATTCGAGGGGAAATTCGAGGGAAAATCATGTTGAACATAGCTAACATGAAATAGATAATGTCATACAAGCAAGAATTTTATGCAATTCTAATCTAAAATCAAGTTGTACGTTTAATACTATGGCCACTTTCATTAAGACTTGAGAGGGTCCATGACTAAAAGATTGATCTCACGCTTCGTACATTTGCTTAAAAAGGTGGCCATGTGTAAGATGCACTTCAATTTTCATCAGGAACAAGAGAACAATGTCATGTTTACGTAGGTTTTCTTATGACTAAGATCCAACACTATCGCTCAGGAAACTTTCGGATGGATATTGCACAAACCCCCGAGGTGGTCTCACACATGCAACATGCGCTTATTATTCAAGGAAGATTGTCCTTGTGGTGGCTTAAACAATAGTCATGCATATGCAAAACTGTAGTGGTATGTAAAATCATAAAACAAGTATGAATTGTATTTTTTGCGTTTTTCCCACTCATTTAAAAAATTGGTTTTTAAATTCTTCCCCGGTGGAGACCCAAATTGTAGGTGTTTTTATTTCGCCTATGCATTATGAACACGTATTTGGCTACCTCATTGTAAAGGTTTTATAGAAAAACGTTTTAAAGTCGTTAACAAGTCTTTGAAGGAAGACTCATGAATCTAATTTGATAATGGAAAATCGTAGGGATAATTTAGGGACTTATCCAATGTTAATGGTCAAAGAACAATAGATTGAGTTCGGGGGTGAGGGTACAAACACGGTCCTGAACCATGTTCGCCCATTGATGGCCTCTACTGAATATCGATCCATGTCAAATTTTATGCAAATAAATAACCATATTATATTTTAATTCAATATGAATATTAATTTTTGTTGGTTCATTAAACAAAGAAAAGACTAGGTTTTGATGACATATTATTATATGCAATCAAATTACGAGGGACTTAACAGGTTATTCAAATTATCTAAATATAAAGTTAGGACATTTCTTTAGGTCTTTGATTAGCAAAAATAATCATGTTAGTGATGAAAGCATTAGAAAAAATCATACATGCATATGAACATATAATATAGAATAAAAGAAATAAAAAAAAGAAGGGAGATTAAGAAGAATGTACAGTCTAGCACGAATTCCCTTAGTAATTATACCTTTGTCGCCCAAGTCTTATGCAACGATTTTCAGGATGAGTAATCTTGAAACTTGAAATAAGAAATCCGAAGGTATGAATGTGTTTGAATGTGACTTTGAGTGTTTAAATTTGAGTTTGAGTACAGGGGAATATATTTAGAAATCGTAGGAAAGTATTATGAAAATTCGTTCAAAAAAACAAGATATTTATACGCAAAGGAAACCTAAAAAGAATTGAAAAGATAAAATAAAATTGTACTCATGCCACACAACTTTGCGCCACGCGCACTTGCTTTCTAGCCAGTTTTTGATTGTTTTAAGATTTTTTCATACCCTTTGAAAATCTATCATTTGAAAATATGAAATCAGCTATCTTTAAGAATAAACGTCTGATTTTCAAAATATCCTTTAAAATTAACTATTAAGAATAATGAATATTAAAATATGATAAATACAATTAATTATTAGGAATAATTAATTGGTTTCAAATTGAGCATGCATTTAATAAATAGACTTTATATTTTCGAATTGATTTTGGCTTGTGTCGTTTGATTGTTCTTATTTTGTACCGGAACTTAGTACGATGGTATGTTTCATCATTGGGTACTCATTGGAGAAATTCGATTTTGTGTCTACAACTGCACTGCGATTCCAATGAGATCCAACACCACCACGTTCTGGTGGTTAATGCTCGTGTTTTTTCCCTCTTCTTTTCTAGTTGTTCCTATTGGTGTACTACTCCTCTCAAATCTTTCTTTCAATTGGATTTTATTCCATTATAAGTTTAGAGTATGATTAGGAACTTGATTACGAATTTTGCGTTTGATCAAAATAATTTAGGTTGGTTGACGATTATTTCAATATGATTATGGCATCAAAGCGTGTCCCCCGCGTCCGATAATGAACCGGGACCTGCCTTTTGAGTCCCTTGTGGGCCTTCCCTAAGTGGCCCAAATGTGGTTGGCCCAAAAGTCACGGTTCAGAGAAGTCGAAACGTCTCAAGACTACGCTCATTCGTCAGAAGTCGAAACGTCTCAAGGGTTTCCCACATCCAAGAATCCACGAGCACCATGTGGCATTCAAGGAATGGCAAGATAACGTCTAGCTTGTCAGCTCAACATTGAGTTCATCAGCTCAAGCTAGTCATCCAAGGCACCTACTCGGACAAGCTTGGGGCTCATTATCCCCTCATCTGAGTAGCGTCCAATCTACTCGGCCCAAAGGGACCTTCGTCTCTTTGGCCGAGCCGCTTTCTTAGCTAAAAATGGCTAAGTAAAAGAAGGCACCTACTCGGACAAGCTTGGGGCTCTTTAGCCCCTCATCCGAGTGGCGACCAACCTACTCGGCCCAAAGAGGTCCTCCTCTCTTTGGCCGAGCCGCTTTCTTAGCAAAAAAAATGGCTAAGTAAAAGAAGGCACCTACTCGTACAAGCTTGGGGGTCATTGCCCCTCATCCGAGTGGCGTCCAACCTACTCGGCCCAAGGAGGTCCTCCTCTCTTTGGCCGAGCCGCTTTCTTAGTCAAAGATGGCTAAGTAAAAGAAGGCACCCACTCGGACAAGCTTGGGGCTCATTAGTCCCTCATCCGAGTGGCGTCCAACATATTCGGCCCCGAGTGATGTTCATCTTTGTTGATTGAGCCGCTTGTTAAGTTGAAAATGGCTAAGTAAAAGCTAGAGTCATGCACAGAACCGGGTCGGCACTCCCCTCTCTCCTCTTCAAGAGATCGGGTCGACACTCCTCTCTCTCCTCTTCGAGAGACCGGGTCGACACTCCCCTCTTTCCTCCTCGAGAGACCGGGTCGACATTCTCCTCTCTCCTCTTCGAGAGACCGAGTCGGCACTCTCCTGCCTCACCTTCGAGAGACTGGGGCGGCACTCGCCACCCTACTCCTCGAGAGATCGAGTCGGCGCTCCCCTCTCTCCTCCTCGAGAGACCAGGTCAGCTCCCACCTTTGTCGAAGGGAAGAAACTGGGTCGCCCTTCCCTCCCTCTTCAGGACCGGGTCGGTCCGCTTTTTCTCCCCCTAAAACCGAATTGATCACTTCTGAGTCATCATGCCCCCACCTCTTCAATCCAGAAGGTCTAAGTTGATCGAGATTCCACCGCGAGTAGGCAACACTCAGCCAGAGTTCCGTGATTCCCCAACCTCGGCGTGGGGCTAATTGTTCGGGCTTATTTTAAGCCATAGCCCAATTGTAAAGAAGAAAAGGCCCAGCAGGTGATCTCGCCACCTGGCCTCAAGAAGCCCACCCAAGGGGGTGACGTTTAGCTGTGAGTGCCTTCCAGTCGGTACACAGCGGGGGGTCTTGGAGCACTATAAATACCAGTTCCCTCATCAATGAACATGTATTGAATTCTTACCTAATAAACCAAAACATCTCTCTCTAGACTTTATCTCTCTAGCTTGATCATCAACTGACTTGAGCTTCGGAGAGGCGATCCTGGAACCACCTCGGGGCAGTCTAACCTTGTCTTTTGCAGGATTCCGGTGTGCGGACAATTAACTTAGGACAGTGAGATTTGACCCGATACCTAATTAGCGTATTTTAAACATACTCAATTTCTAAGTAGAAACATATATAAATTTAGTAGTGTTATTTCAGGAGTTTATCGAAGAACACTTCAGTTGGTTCGTTGTTGGCTCCCATTTTTCAACAACTGGGCTCATAAAAATGGATTGAGGAGAGAGGAGGGTGGGGTGGCATCGTTGGAGTTGAGAAGAAAGGACCATGTGGTAGAGTCGTTGAATTTAAGGAGAGAGGAGGGTGGGTGGCGACGTTGGAGAGAGGAGTGAGAACAGAGATTTGAAACACTAGAAAAGAGATGAGTTTGGAGGAAAGAGATGAGAGAGAAGGTTATAGATTATGAAACAATCTGATGGTTAACTTTGTTTATGGTTTGTATCCAACGGTTAATATTTATTATCCTTTTGCTTTGTATTATTTTCTTATGTGCCATTGATTGTGATGATCTAACGGCTTAGATTTTGCCCCTTAGCTGGTTTTGGATTTTGCCTTAAAAAATAAATAATCCTACTAAATTAATTAATTATTATCCAAAACAACTAAATTCTATGCTCCAAACCTTAAACGCCAAATCTTATACCTATATTATAACCCTATTTTAAATTATAATCATAATGATTTATACTAGTCATTAAAATTTTCATAATTTATATCATTCATTTAATCGACATCTGCTCGTTCAATTATCTCATAGTCTCATTTATCATAAATTAATTAGAGAAAAACAAAGATTCATATCAAAAAACAAATAAACCAATCATATTAATATATACTTGAAAAATTATCTTGAATCTTTATAATGTAATGAGCAAAATGATCTTGGTAACCAGTAAATAGTTAAACTACTTATATTGCTCTAAGTTCATTACTTATGAAACTATACTTCTTGAAATATCACTTATACAACTATTACTTGCTTAATTAATTGATGTATTGATGATAGTCATTTACGTGAATTATAGTATAACAATATACTTATATTATTGATGTATTATAGTATATGTATACTTTTGCTTAAATTCCCTTAATAAGTGAACTTAAGTTATAACAAAGTTTATACTATACGTGATTTTGCTTTGTATCAAGATCTTGCTAATAAGCTAAACAATACTCCATCCGTTTCATCTTAATCTACACACTTACACTTTTCACGCATGCCAATGCAAAACTTTGAGGACATATATCTTTAGTTTTTTATTTGTAAAAATTATAAAAAATACATATTAATAAAATACACGTTATGATGAATCTAACAAGATCTCACATGACTATATTTTCATACGTGTATAAATCACAAATGAAGTTCAAAGTGAAATTTGTGAATAGTGTAAAATATCAAAGTGTAACCATTAAAATGAAACGGAGGGAGTAAGATTTAGTCGATTAAGATATTGTTAATATGCAAAACGATATACTAATTTAACAAACCTCGTTATATGTTATAACAAACTATGTTATTGAAAAAATTGTGTATATATATATATATATATTCAATGTCTCCTATTAAGTTAACAAACTAAGTGATATGGATTGATTTTTTATTAATAATTATGAAAAAGTATTGATGACAATACTAAAGTTAAAGATATGAAAGGTTGAATTTTTTGTGAAAGAGATCACTGAGGAAGATGATAGGGGATAGTGTAAATTAGGGAGTCCAGAGATGAAGATGTGGAGCATTTGTCGTTTATACAAATTATGATATTTTTCAAATTGGATCCTTTCAAATAAAACCAAAATTTTTGAACTGGAGGCCCTATGCAGAGAGGCTCTCTACACACCCGCAACTATGACCCTGATCGTGATATAGTCATAACATGTTCTAGACCTGTTTTGACACCATTACGGATACGAGATTCAAATAACTCGTTTGCCTCCTGTAATAATTGTGATTTGTGCATGTCATATTTCCAATTTATCAATTAAAAAAAGATGTACACTCAAAGTTTCAACAAAGTACCGAGTTTTGAGGAGATGAGGAAATTTGAGTATGAGGGAAGCCCAATGATCAATAATTAAATCAACTCTACAAAAAAAAATAAAAAAATTCAAGCAATAAAGATACTAATTTATATGCAGTATAAAGGTTAGAAAAGAAAAGAAATTTAAAAAATGGTGTTGTCTTCTTCTCTCTAGCTCCCACCTCCCCTGCTTTCATTTCCTCTTGTTCGTTCGTCATATAGGACTATATTATATACACATACACATACATAGTCACAGAAACAGAGGCATTCAACGTGGGTAGGAGTTGTTCTCGCTAATTTCTAGGTATTCCTTCCTTCACTACCTCACTCACTCATTTATCTTTTTCTTGTTTTAATGCCTTGTTTGGTTCTCTTTTTTTTTTTAAACTAATTTTTCCTCCTTCACTCTCTTTTATGTGCATTGACAAACAAAGACTCCTACTTGGGGTTTTTTTGAGGTTTGAGTTCAAACCAAGCAAAACACAAACAAAAACACAGAAACAGAGGTAGAAGAAGAAGGAGGTAAAAAGAAAGTTTATTTTTGTTTAGCAAAACCCAATGAAGAAAAAGTTTGGAATTTGAGGCAGATGTTATTTCTAGTAGACTAAAAATGATGTTTAATTCGAGGCAAAAATACCATTTTTCATCATCTGTTTATTTTCTGCTGCTGCTTCATTTTTTCGTCCACCACATTTTTTTCTCTTCTCTTGCTGCAGCAACCAATGAGGAGGCTACTATCCTCTACTCTTGGGCCCACAACAACCACCATGCACAACCACTGCCACCTGAGTTCTCTGATTGGAACTTAGTGGACCCCACACCATGTAAATGGAGCTTCATTACTTGTTCATCACTTGATAATAACTCTGTTATTGAAATTAACATTCAGTCTATTTCTCTTCAACTTCCTTTTCCTGCAAATTTGTCTGCTTTTTCTTCTCTTCAGAAACTTACTATTTCTGGGTGTAACTTAACTGGGTCTATCCCTATTGAAGTTGGGGACATTCTGTCTCTTATTTCCATTGATCTTAGCTCAAATTCCTTATCTGGGTCAATCCCGGTTTCGATATCGAAACTAAAAAATCTTCAAGATCTGTCACTGAACTCTAATCAGCTCACTGGGAGAATCCCAGCTGAGATTAGTGGGTGTTTAAGTTTAAGAAACTTGTTACTTTTTGATAATCAGCTCAGTGGTAATTTACCTCCTGAGTTGGGTAAAATTAGTAGCCTTGAAGTGATTAGAGTTGGAGGTAATAAAGACATTGTGGGAAAAATCCCAGATGAATTTGGTGATTTGAGTAATCTTACTGTATTGGGTGTTGCTGATACTGGAGTCTCAGGATCATTACCTTCTAATTTGGGTAAGCTTTCAAAACTTGAAACACTTTCAATTTATACAACTTCAATTTCTGGTGAAATTCCTCCTGAGTTGGGAAATTGTTCTGAGCTTATAAATATTTATTTGTATGATAATAGTTTATCTGGGTCAATCCCACCTGAGCTTGGAAAGTTGAAAAAACTTGAAAAATTGCTGCTTTGGCAGAATTCACTTGTGGGTTCTATCCCAGATGAGATTGGGAATTGTAGTAGCTTGAAAAGTGTTGATTTTTCATTGAATCAGATTTCTGGGACTATTCCTTTGTCAATTGGGGGTTTATCTGAACTTGAGGAGTTTATGATTAGTAATAACAATGTGACTGGTTCAATTCCTGATGTTTTGTCAAATTGTAGTAAGTTATTCCAGTTACAGTTGGATACTAATCAGATTTCTGGTCTAATCCCCCCACAAATCGGGTCTCTTTCAAAGCTTACTGTGTTCTTTGCTTGGGCTAATCAACTCGAAGGGAGCGTTCCTGCTAGTTTAGCTAGTTGTAGTAACCTACAATCACTTGATTTGTCTCATAATTCTCTCACTGGTAGTATTCCCCCAGGGTTGTTTCAAATAAAAAACCTTACGAAACTTCTATTGATTTCCAATAAGATCTCCGGTATTCTCCCTCCCGAAATTGGTAATTGTACCTCTTTGATTAGGCTTCGGCTTGGACATAATCGGATATCGGGTGAAATTCCTCGAGAAATTGGGGGTCTTCGGAAGTTAAACTTCCTTGATTTGTCAAGTAACCACCTCTCTGGTGTAGTTCCTGATGAGATTGAGACTTGTAGTGAGTTGCAGATGCTGGACCTCAGCAGGAACAACCTAGGGGGTCCCTTGCCTTATACATTGTCATCCCTCTCTTCTCTGCAAGTAATGGATGCTTCATCTAATAGATTTGTGGATGAAATTCCGGATGGTTTTGGTCGTCTTGTATCATTAAATAAGCTGATCTTGAGCAACAACATGATAAGTGGATCAATACCATCAAGTTTAGGCCTATGTTCAAGTCTCCAGTTGCTTGATCTTGGCAGCAATAAGCTTTATGGAGAGATTCCAAGCGATTTGTGCAAGATCGAGTCTCTCGAAATTGCACTCAATCTGAGTGGAAATTTGCTTTCTGGTCCGATCCCATCTCAGTTATCAGCACTAAACAAGCTCTCAGTTTTAGACCTTTCACATAACAAGCTCAACGGGTTCTTAAACCCACTTATTGGCCTCGATAACCTTGTCTCTCTCAACATATCCTATAATAACTTCACTGGATTACTCCCTGATAATAAGCTCTTCCGGCAGCTTCCTTTAGCATCGATGCAGGGTAATGAAGGGTTGTGTTCGATCGGGAAAGACTCGTGTTTCACGAGCAATGGTGCTGCCTCCGAACATTCAGATTCCAATAATGAAGTAAAGAAAGCTAGGATTCTTAAAATAGCCATTGCTTTGCTTATTGTTATGACAGTTGCAATGGTAATAATTGGGATTTTTGCTATGTTTCGAGCACGAAGAACTGTAAAGGATGAGCAGGATTCAGAGTTGGGTGATTCATGGCCTTGGCATTTCACCCCTTTCCAGAAACTTAATTTTTCGGTTGATCAAGTGCTCAAATGTCTCGTGGATTCAAATATCATTGGTAAAGGGTGTTCAGAATGGTTTATCGAGCTGATATGGAAAATGGTGAAGTCATTGCTGTTAAAAAGCTATGGCCAACCGCACGCTCTGCATCCAACAGTACTGAAGATGAAAAGAGTGGAGTTCGAGACTCATTCTCTGCTGAGCTTAAGACCCTCGGATCAATTCGCCACAAAAACATTGTTAGATTTCTTGGTTGTTGTTGGAACAGAAACACAAGATTGCTTATGTATGATTACATGCAAAATGGGAGCTTGGGAAGCCTCTTGCATGAGAGTTCAATGAATGCCTTAGAGTGGGGTCTTAGGTACCGAATTCTGCTTGGTGCTGCTCAAGGCCTTGCCTATTTGCATCATGATTGTATTCCACCGATTGTTCATCGGGACATCAAGGCAAACAATATCCTAATCGGACTAGAGTTCGAGCCATATATCGCAGATTTTGGCTTAGCCAAGCTTGTTGATGATGGTGATTATAATCGCTCCTCCAACACTGTTGCTGGCTCTTACGGATACATAGCTCCTGGTCAGTATCATTCATCATTATGACTTTCGTATTTTGCAATTTATTATTCCATTCTAAGTTTATAAAAGTTCTAAATAATGATATCTTGCTGCAGAATATGGTTACATGATGAAGATCACGGAGAAGAGCGATGTGTATAGCTATGGCGTAGTAGTGTTAGAAGTACTAACAGGCAAGCAACCCGTGGACCCCACGATTCCCGGAGGGTTACATGTTGTCGATTGGGCACGGCAAAAGAAGGGAGGGATCGAAGTCCTCGATCCGAGCTTATTGTCTAGACCTGAAACCGAGATTGAGGAAATGAGGCAAGCGTTAGGCATTGCATTGCTATGCGTAAACGCTTCACCGGAGGAGAGGCCAACAATGAAAGACGTCGCAGCAATGCTTAAAGAAATCAAGGATGAAAAGGAAGAATATGCTAAGGTTGATATGTTGCTTAAGGGCTCACCTACAACAACAAATGATCAAGGAAATAAAAAACATAGAAATGGAGTTGCAACTTCATCAAGATCAACTAATGTGGAAAGCTTTTATCCAGACAGCAATAACACAAGCTTTTCTGGATCCTCATTGCTTTACTCATCGTCTAATCCAAGGTTGGATTAAGAGAAAATAATAAATTCAACTATTTTCTACGAAAATATTAATCAAGCTTTTTAGCAAAAATTTGCTCAGTTTATTTGTTAGCTACTAAATTTCCCTGTCTCATTTAGTGGGCCTCTTTTTGTTTTTTTTTTTCTTTATTCTTATTCTTGTCTTCCCCCACCTCCCCCCAACTTTTCCATGTTTCTGTGTAAAGGACAAAAGTTGAGGTTAGTTTATAAGTGAGAAAGTATAAAATGAAGCCATGAGTTGATGGCGTGGCTTTTGGAAGTTTTATTAACTACGAGTTGTCCTCTACTTATTCCTGTTTCCAGAATTTAAGGTGCAATTGGTAGCTTCTTGCCAACAAAACTTTAATGGGTCGTATCAGTGTATCACAAACTTACAACTAACACCAACCAAAACATATAGAAAAAAGCACAGCGAGAAAATAAGAATGAGACAATGAGTAGTTCATGGTATTTTGCCCATAATTCTTTTTGTAAGGTGTAGGGAGAGTTACAACAAACAATCTTGTAAACTAAATTTGATCTCAATTTTTGAATACCATTTCCATAATACAAGTAAACCAACATATGTAATATCCCTTAATATATATATATATATATGATACCAGGAGAAATACCAAGGATCTGGGGTTTTAACAGATAATACAGAGATAAAATAAAATCTTAAAATAAAACATTAAACAATTAAAACTAAGGCGGTTTAACCAGCCATTGCTTAAAATGAAAGACTTACAAATCGTCTTGATCTGAAACTGAAAATACTAAAGAGAGTTACAGATTTATTTGTGGAAGAAGAGAGAGAGAGAGAGAGAGAGAGATTTTCTGAGGAGCTTTTGTTCTCGTGTATTTTGCTCTGCCCTTAATCTGAAGAAGAGTCCTCAATATATAGGCAGGGGAGAACTAGTAATGTCACGTTGTTTTACTGTGTATGAACAATTTGTCTTCTGCTTTAAATTGTTCACAATTTTGTCTTGTAGAAGCTTTATACTGTTGATGAATAGTTTTGTAGCTTTATACTGCTGAGAAACTTGTCTGTTGCTTTGAAGATACTGTGTAAAAGTCTGGAAACCAGCATCTTCTTCATCGTCACTCAGGTGGATGGAGGAGTCTGCTATTGTTTCATTGTCCGAGGTTATGGAGGATTCAGACATGCTATTAGCTAGCTGTCGAAGGATCCGTGCGTAATCTTCGGGGCTTTTAGCTGAGGCAAGCAAGGAATTTGCTTGTGATTTACGGGCTAGGAACTGAGATTGTTCTGACCCTGATGTCATGATACCTGTGTTACTATTTTTCTTTAGCCATTCTCTAATGGCTGGTTCGAGAATAGACTGCGGAGCATTAAAGTTTGACCACCATCTAGTTTTAAATTTTCTTTGTAGGACCATGCCCCCCAATCAACCCCTCGGGTCCTTTCTGTTATGTGAAATTCCCTCAAAGAAAAACAGACTTTTTGTTGCATCGATCGATTGGCTTAGAAGTTGGAACCTTCTCGACTTCGATCTTTTTCTTTTCTTTTAAGTTATGGGGGTGGCCCATCGCTGTCTGATAAGGCGCTTTAATACCCCGGGGAGGGGGTCCTTAAACCATTCTTGAACTCATAACAGACTCATAATAGAAAGCCTCGAAAAATGCAAATCAACTAATGTTAATGAGATTGTGATGGATGGATCTAAGAAGAAAACTACTACTAGTCCTTCTAAGTCTAAGAAGAAGGAGACAAAAACAGGGTGTATTAGTGATAAAGAGAGGTTGAAAATGGCGGCCGTCTTGAGTCTTTTCACGCCTTAGTATAAAAGTGTAAAACCCCGAAAAGCCTTGTCTGTTATTTTTCTGGCCCCAAGGGAGTTTACTCAACCCATTTCCCAGTCTCTCGCTTGATCTTGGTTGATTTCGAGGAACCATTGACAAACCCAAGGGAGGTAGAACTTCATCGAAAATAAACATAAGGCAGGAAAACGCCTTTCAATATTTGAAGGTTTATATTGGGTTCTAAAAGTATTATAGCTCTTTGTGACTTCAGGGTGAAGGATTTCTATAGAAGAGCCATAGAATTTCCACCAATGTGTAAACCAAGATGGCAATTTTTCTGGCTGTATGGTTTTAGTGTTAAAGTAGATTAACCAAGAATGGGATAATCTATTGTTTTGTATTAGGAAGGTGGAGAACCAAGCCTGTTGGTAATCCCAATAATTAAAGGTTTTACAATGTGGGAAAGTGTTGTTGAAGCTAATAGGGAAGGCTTTGTGTTTTGAAAGGTCTTGATTCCAGTCGTGAGGACTGAGAACCTTTAGGATTTTGATGGTTGAATAAGATGGCTCAGTATGTTCATTCTTATAGAAAAAGTGCTTGAATTCAGCGAGCCAGTGGTTTCAAGGATCGTCTGGTAATAATCTGTTGTTTTAGTACGATCCCACGGTTTGTAGAACCAGTTTTTCCCAAAAATCTTTTGAATTGAAACATAAGGATCATCATCATGATACCCATGTTCAATAGTTATAATGTTTTGAGAAGCAGTTTTTACAAAATATTCGGAAGTCTCATTTTTCTTTGGTTGAGCCAACACAACCTGAGAGCTGCCTGTTTTAACAAATTGTTTTTGAGGAAGGGTTTTTTGGGAAGATTCTCCTTCCTCTGGTTTTGAAATAACTGTAATATTTTTACCTGCGTGATTTTTGTCTTCTATGACTGCTTTGTTGGAGTTTTCCTGGCTTTGCTTTGAGCTTTGGAAAGCTTGGAGTATTTGGGGGTGTTTTAGGATAGAAGAAGGGTGCTCAGAGATGGAAAGGAGCCAGTCTTGAACTTCCTGAGTTCTATCAATGGAGGAGGTTTCACTTTCCATATTCTGAACTGCGTCGTACCAGGTTTTTATTGGCTTTTGTGTGGTGCATATGGTTTTCTCAGGAGGAGGTCGGGACTTCTCCTTATCTTTTGTCTTTTTTGGCATTTCTGTAAGAAATTCACGGGTTAAGAAGTCAGGGATAGAATTCTCTTCTCCTTTTATATGCTCAATCTCAAATTCAAAAATGCTTAAAATAGACTGCCATCTGGCAAAAATGTGTTTTGCAGCAATGTTTTGGACATCCTTTTTTAAAACAGCTTTAGCAGCTTGACAATCAACTCGTAAGAGGAATTTTCTATTTAATAAATCAGACTGGAATTTGTAATACAAAGAACAATTGACAACATTTCTTGTTTTATAGTAGAGTATTTTTTCTGGGTATCATTCCAGTGCCCTGAGGTAAACCTGATAATGTATTCTTTTCCATTGTCGACTTGTTTTAAGATACCTCCGTAACCTTTGTCACTGGCATCTGTTTCAACAATTTTAGATAGGTTAGGGTTTGCTAAACTAAGGCATGGAATTTCTAAAACACGGGTTTTTATTGTTTTAACAGCCTGGGTATGGACATCAGACCAAGGTGGTGGGTTTTTCTTTAATCTATCATGGAGAGGTTTGGCAATTCTACAAAGATTTGGATAAAAGTCTAAGACATAATTTAAGCTACCAAGAAATCTCTGTAGCTGTGTTTTGTCTAGGATTTTATCAGGAAATTTGCTGGTGAATTGGAGAGATCTATCAATAGGGGTAATAGTTCCACAAGACACCAAGTGACCAAGGAATCTAATCTTTGTTTGAAATAAGGAAATCTTTTTGCGAAACGACGAGACCATTTTTTTTTGATTAGATAGAAAAAGGTCTTTAGATTTTTGAAATGCTGGTCAATCGTGCTTGAGTAAACTAGCACATCATCAATGTAAACTATGCAAAATTCTGAATAGGGGTTAAAGATATCGTTCATTATCCGTTGATATTCAGAAGGAGCATTTTTAAGGCCAAAAGGCATTACATTCCATTCATATTGGCCAAAAGGAACAGTAAATGCGGTTTTATAACGGTGTTGTGGTTTGATCTGTATCTGCCAGAATCCAGATTTCATATCAAATTTTGAAAAGATGAAAGCATGGTGTAACTTCTGCATCAAGTCTTTTTTATTGGGTATAGGATAACGAATCCATCTAAGGGCGTCGTTAAGAGGTTTATAATTTATAACTAATCTGGGTGTGCCACGTTCAATTTCTGAAGCTTTGTTAACGTAAAAGCTGCACAACTCCAAGGGGAGCGGGATTTTGAAATTAAGCCTTTACTTTCGAGAAATATAATCTCTTCATGACAATGACGTTCTAAATCGGCATTCATCTGGGTTGGCCGGCCTTGGTAGGGATATTCTTCTCATCATAATCTGGTTCATAAGGTAAGTCGACCATGTGTTGCTTTCTATCCCAGAAGGCATTTGGAAGATCAGAGCAGACTCTCGTTCAAGGAGACTTTGGAAGTCAGCTATTTGGGTTTTTAGAGCACTACTTTGTAACTGGTCTTCGATCTTTTGTAAATGGATTTTTTTTTTTTTAGATCGTGCACATCACTTTGCTTTCGGTTGATAAGAGAATTTATCTCACTATTGTAAATAGAACTTGCTTTTATAATGTTGAGATTCCTAGTTTTTGGTTTTTCTAGGAAAAGGAATTCTAGTTTCTTATTTTTGGTTTTGAAGGATATCCTATCATAGCTAACATTGTAAGGGGTTATTATATTTATGAAAGGTGTTCCCAAAATTACAGAATGGTGTATATTGGTAACAAGGACAAACTGGCTTTTTAGTGAAAGACCTTGATTAAGAATGCTGGCTTCAGTTTTTCCTTCTATTTGCATCTTGGTGTTATTAGCCGAGCTAAGTCTTTCAGAAGTTTTTTGATGAAAACTCTCGGGACAAGACTAGATTTAATACAATTTAAATCTGCCCCGGTATCGAATAAAGCTATGGTATTAATTATGAAATCACTAGAAAATTCAAGTGTAACCTTTATATAATATTTTCTAGAACTGATCTCTTTTAAAACAAAGAGGAAATCCTCTGGGACTTTTGGGCTATTTTCTTCACCTGGGTCGGTGTCAGGATCACTCTCGTTAGGGGTGTCTGTAGTAATATGAGAGGTTAGAAGTTGAATTATGGCAGAGTCATGCTGTTGTTTTGTTTTAAGATCTCTTATGTCAGCTTTAATGGTTTTAACTTCGGCCTGAAGATCCTGTATGGTTCTTTCTGGCTTCTTTCTAGAACTCCTCTTTTCTAAAATAGAGGTGAGGTTGTATGGTTCAGTGCTGGGGGAGGGGGGTTGAGATCTTTTTCTTTAGGTTTTTCTTCAAGGGATTCACGAAGGCGCTCAAGGTATTGTTTTTGTAAATCAGGGTTGCTAATATCCTGGATAACATCTAGGATAAGGCTTTGTTCTTTGGTTAGAACGTTTAGGGTATAAGGTTCATCTTCTTCCGAAGATGAGGATTCAATTTCATCAATCTGAGGTCCATGACTCTCAGCAGAATTATAAGATTCAGTCTCTTCATCAGAAGATTCTATTAGAAGAGCTGAAATTCTTCCTAGAGTCTCATCATCTAGGTCAAGATTTTGGATCTTGTTAGAAACTCTACAATATCTGGCAGTATGACCCTTTTTACCACATTTGAAACAAGTATATTTTTAAAGTCAGGTTTTGGGGTGGTTTGTTGGTGTTTCTTATGGGTCTTCCATTTTCGTTGCTCAAAGGGTTTTTTATGGAAGACTTTCTCAGTCTTTTTATAAAACCTTCGGGTTCTATAGGGTTTTTGGTAAGTGGTTGGTTTACTACAACTTCCTTTGCAAGTTTTTGCTTGGGGGAAGGAGTTATCAAACTGTTGGCAGAAGGATCCTAACTCCTTTTTAGTTTCTTTTAACTCCTTCTTAAGATGTTTTTGAAGCTTCAAATCCTGACATATTTGAAGGCCTTGTTTAGAGGTTAGGCTAACTAATTCACCGTAGGTTAGTCTATCATAAGGGATGATATGTTCCCCAAAGTCTTCCCGGATTCTGTTTCTGACTTTTTCTCCTAGGATGGTTGGGAGTCCTGCTAGGAATTTTTCTTTCCAAAAGGGTTGGTTAGAATCTTCCCTAAGCATAACCCTAGTGAGAAAAGTATTCTTATACCATTGAAAATCACTAAGTTTTTTGCATCTAAGATTAGATAAAAGATCTGCGTTTTTATCTCTTAGATGGGAGGAATCTCCAATGAAATGTAGAGATAAGGTAAAGATTAGGGTCGAGACAGAATCTTGGGTTGGTTCTCCATTCTGGTTGAGAATGGGAACCCCATCTTCTGTTGTTTGGATAGCATTTAAAATGTCCAGTTGCTGTTGTTTGGTGAGATAGAAATCCCACCATCCCTTTAACTGGCCAGAGAAGCCTGCAATTAACAGTTCTGCAACCGTTTTATCTGACGTACCAGATTGGGTTTTATAAGCATTTGAAGCCATGGTCATCTGTTGTAAAAGGTTTAAAATCTGGTGTTCACTCATGCCATCTATGTTCCATTCATAAATGGAAGATGCGTTATATTTTGGTTGAACAATTGTGTTAGGCTGACTTCCAACCTGGAATTCACTAGATCTTATAGGAATAACATCAAGAGGACCAGAATTTTGCCAAGAGAGCTTAGCTATTTCAGGTGTTTTGTCATGGATGGAGGTAGTCTCGGTATCGGTGTCTTCACCTAAGTTTAGGACACTGATAGTGTTATTCTGGACTGTTTCTTCCTCAACATCGTGAGGTAGAAGGTTCCACCCTGCTAAGTTGGTCTTTGATAGCTTGAAGAAATTCGGTTTTTGAAGTCATGACCTCGTTTTGTGCCTTTTGCGAAATCTGAAATGGTTTAAAAATCGGATTTCGGAGGATCTTATCTACAGGGGTTGAGACCGAGTTTGTATCAGTTTTAAGGTTATGTTTCTCAATTCTGGAAAGTTGCTTTCCTAACGTGTTAAGGGTAATATTGGTGAAGTTGTTTTGTAGGACAATATTTTTAAGGTTTGTGGTATCTTCATCTTGAGGTATCTTTAGAGGTGAGGCCTCTACCTTGTGTCTCTCCTAGGAGAAGGTAATTTGTCGCAAAGGAGGATGGTCAGCTTGAACAGTGCCATCTGGAGTCTCCCAGACGGATGTCCTTTGCTGGTGTTTACAGGTTCTATGGATTTAAAAGGGTAAACAATGTTGTGGTCAAAACTATAGAGTTCAAACCAGTCAAAAAATAAAATATGAGCTTTGTGTTGAACTAAAAAGTTGTAGTAACTTTCTTGTATTTGTGCACGTATATCTAGGAAATGTTCAAAAAACCACGTTCTCTTTGAGAGATTATGTGTGGCATAAAAGTCTTCATGAACTAATTTTTTATTGACCTCAAAGTTCTTTTCAAGGACGTTTAGCTCATTTGCAATGTTCTCAGTTATAACCGAAGCCGATGGCGAGTCTGGAGGAGACTGTCGTTCAGCATAAACGGGGTGTGGAACTTGGGTTCTATATTCAACATTTTGGATGGAAGGTGAGGGTATATCTGAGGTAGAATACCTTGGCCTTTCTGGATAATTGTTTCTAGGACAACTGATTTGTCGTTTGTAATGCATGTTGTTTATAGAAGGTAGATGAGAAGACCTTCCAAGGTTTTCAACAGAGGAATGGTCTGAATATCTGGAGCTAATGCTCCTGTTAAAACTAAGTTTTACACTACCATCAGAGTACTGTACAACTTGTTGTAAATCGGTGTTAGGTTCTGGAAGAGCTGGGGATTGCTCTTCAGGTTCAGCTGCTCCCTCGAGGAACCAATCATCAGGAAGACTGACGTCATTCCATTGTATTGGTCTAGGGATTCTTATGTTAGACCTAGAAAGGTCGGTTTGGAGGAGGAGAGTTTCTCCTTTTTGCTATGTTGTATGTTTTTAGTATTAAAAGCAGACATCATGGCTTTGTAGTGGACTTTATAAATCAAAGCTACTGGTATAGAACCATCGAACATTTTGTAATTATGAGTTTTGATTTGCAAAAGCAAGGAGGATAAGATATTTTTATCACTTAAAGAGACACTGAAATTTGGATAACAATCGAACGAGACTGGACCCATGCATAAGCTTGACTCTATTGTTCCTAATAAGGAATCATTAAAGTCTTTGAATCGGCCATCTCTGAGAGCCAAAGGACTGAAGAATTCAATCCTTCTTTTGTAAGGTTTTAAACCTACTTGAACCAATCCTATATGGATGTAACGATATCCCTTTTCAACATGTTTTTGCAAGGTTTTAGCTGAAAACAATTTTATAGTATCAATAGGCTTTGTTAAATGTATATCACTTCTTGGGTTTTGATAATATAATCTGTTTTAAAAATGTTATATCTACTCATTTTGTAAATTTGGTCTTTATTGACTCTGGGTATTTCCCAATTGTCAATACTTTTATAAGATTTTCTATAGTAAAAGTTTCATTTTTTACCAGCTTATTGGCTTTACTACTACTACCATGAGAAGAGGATGAAGTTCCTCTGCTCCAAATAGAACTCATGAATCTGGTTAAAAAACTTAGACCAGGGTTAACACTTGGTACAAGCCCTATAATCTACCTGCCATAGAGAAGGTGTAGCCCTATGGTCTGACCGCCACTTTTAGGACTTACTGCCTCTACAAACCTTAAAAATAGCCGAAATAAAAAGGACAGGAGCAAGAGTTAAGAATGGAAAGTACTATAACCAGAAAGATAAAGTTTTATAAGGAACAAAAATACTACAACCCCTTGGCTCTGATACCAGGAGAAATACATTCGAAATGTTCCTTGAGAATGTTCCTTACATTCGAAATGAGAATGAATCTTAACCACACGATTGGATTAGAGTTACAACACTTGTTCATTAGAGTTATACTCCCCCTAAAAATTTTGAACCCAACAAAAAAAATTTTTTGAATTTTTTTTTTCGAATATTCTTTTATTGGAATTACATCAATTTTTCGTTAGAGTTACATCACTTATTCATAAGAGTTACAACGTGTAAAATTCATTTCATTTCTCATGTAAGTATGCATTCTCATATGAACTCAATTCTATATAGTGTTTAACCCATATATGTGAAGTCTAAATGGTTAATTAGGTTGTGGAAAATGTATTCATAAGGTTAGCTGAGATTGGTTTAATTATCGTAAAAAAAAAAGAGATTGATTTATTTCGAGTGTGTGTATGAAACGATGATGTATAATTCTAGGTCTAGTCTAGTTTCTTTTGGGTCAATTTTAAAGTCATACTAGTTTTGATGCTCGTTGATGGGTGTGTCAGACACTTAACCATAATAATGACTAAATAAGATCCTAACTATGTAGTAGGGCAAGTCAAAGTCGAATTCACTTGGACAAACGTTATCAAACACTAGATATCTTGACTCAAATTAACTAAATAAGTAACAAACGACAGTAGAAGAGGTGTTAAACTAATAATTAATATTAATGCTAATGTTAAACTATAAGAAGCAGCAATAACACAAAAGGTAAAATCAATCAATAAAAACACGTAGAATTAAGTATTCCCACTAGGACTAATAATACATGAGTAATTCTCATGCCAATAAACATAATCAATTGTCCAAAAAGAGTAATGCACCCTAAAAATACAAAAGACCTCTCACGAGTACCTATGGCTATTCTAAACAAGCAATCATACAATGATGCAAAAAAGAGACATTAGACATGACATCACAAACAAATTCCTAGTAACCCTCTTGATTGAATTAACAAATTCATCTAGATTCAATTCCTATTGAAAACAAGACATAAGGAATCAATTCAAAATCAGCTATCCCTAGTATGATAATAAGAATAAGCAAAATTCAATCAACCAAGGACAACTAATAACATTAAATTGGGATTAGGGGGGATTCATGCAATAATTATTGATAGGATTTCACTTAACCCTAGATTTTAGAACTACTCACTCATAATTGAAATAACAAAGCAATTGAGAAATAAATTAAAATACATCAAATAAGTAGAGAGAAGGATTTAATAAAACTAAATTTTTTACTTGAATAAAATCGATCGTAGCCAAATTGTAGATATGAATGCTTAATAAAAGGACTTTTGCTCTCAAAAGTTCTCTAAAACTAATACTCTATTCTCTAATCATGAAAAGTTGTCTCAAAATATGTTTTAGAAAACCTAATATTGTTTACAAAAATATACTAAAAAAGGAAATAACGAAAAAATGCGGAAATTAGCCTGGACAATAGCTTGCATGGGAAAGCAAAAATGTGCACGGCCATGCGCCTTGGTGCACGGGTGAGTTGAATCCTACGCGGTCGTGCAAATGAGATAAATTGTTTGGTTTTTCTCTTTACAGAATTGCATGGGCAAGTAACAATCTGCTTGGTCCCACGGCTTGTCGCTCGTCAAGAGAAAATGTGCATGGTCTCGCGAAAACAATATTATTCAAGGATCATCATTTCTTCAATCCCAAAGAACTTAAACTCGTCTACTTGCCTTGGGAACTGATGTACACTATTTTTTAGTGTATAAGTGTGTTAATATAGCCCAAAACAATTGTCATTTGGTTCAATATGAAAGCATATATCTTATATTTCTTCATTTGCTAACTTTGTTTGTAATTGAAAAATTTAAATGCTTTATTATGAATGAATATGAGTCAAGCGTAATTCGGTCATTTTATATGGATACACTCAAGGTTCGAGACAACTCGGGTCGAATAGAAGCTTTCATATATATGAGTTTACAGGAAGAATTCAACCCACAATTGAAGCAAATTAGGTGTTAGAGCTAGAGGAAATAAAGCACGTTTACAAGTAGCCGCGGGGTGCGGCAAAATAGCCACTACGCGCGACACTTACAACAGCTACAACACTATTTGAGTAGGCTAGCCGCGGGGAGCAGCGATTTTCGAAAAGGGGCCATTAAGGCCGATTTTTCTAGTTTTTTTTGGCATGTTTTTATTTTGTTTTTATCTTAGAACTACTTAAGCACTTTGATAATTGGTTTTTAGGTTATCTTTGACTTTAATTTTGATACTTGGAGATTTAGGGAGAACATTATTTTTGGATTGGAGCTTTTACCTTTCATGGAGAATGTTATGGCTGAAATTTGAGGTTGACGCTGACGCAATGACACAAGGTCGTCGACGTAGTGAGGTGAGGTTGATGACATTACAGCAAAAGACATTGACACACAGACCAAGCCATAGAGTCCAAAATAATTGTCGAAAATCAAAGAAATCGAGTTGTTCATTGTTCAAGTGATTCACCAATGGGAATAAGAGGATGTAAAGGTGGCTACAAGGTAGGGATTCGGTTGGAGTTTAGTGAGAGTCATGCGGGGCATTTTTCGAGATTCTGGCAAAGATCCGTTAAAGGCAATTTCGAGCTATAGTAGAAGTATTTAAGAAGAAAAAGCCAAGAAAAAACTATCTACGCATTGAGAGAAAAACACATACGAAAAAAGACATTCAATATTCTTTACTAACATTTACATTCTACTTGTACTTAGATCAAAAGGCTATGATTGTACTGATTCTCATTCACTTCGAGTGACAATTGCATATAGTGGATTGGTGTACTGATTTCCACCCGCGATTTTTACCACCTTCATTGGGGTTTTTCGCATCACCATCTCCTTGTGTCACTCCCCCGAAAATCCTCATTTGCATTATTCATTTTTCTAACGATCATATATTTATTTTGTTGTCGTGGTCTTTAAATCATATTTCGTCGCTAAGGCAAAATTTAGCACAAATAATTTGGTGACCACTGTGGGTCCACAGCCAGATCAATCACTTCTTCTCAAACTCCATCAAAATGGCCAAAGCAATGAACCTTGACGAGATGTAAAAGCTCTATGATTAAACGAAGGCAGAGATGACTGAAATGAAAAAGCTAACAAGCGATTGTTCTCTGACTTCTCGTGTTCTCAAGAAAAAATACAAAAGCTGCAAGAAGAATTAGCTTCGACGAAGGCGTCTAAGGCTCAACGTCGCGTCAGTGTGGAGAATATCCCTATCATGCACACCTTCACTGACTCCGACAGCGCCGAATCGGATGGCGACGAAGATTTCGCAAATGATGTCTTCCGGAATGACCATGACTGAGGCAACTCTGCGAAAACTCCTGAGAATGGAGATGGAGATCGCACGACAAAGTGAATGATCTTGATCGAAAAGTAGAATCAGCGCCTGATGAAGCTTATGTCCCAACTTCCAGGGGCACCAACGCCCAGCATTGTCGAGCACCCTGATCATTATGCAGCATCACTGTTTGTTGAAAGGATTTCGAAGGTGGCGTTCCCGAATAAAATCAATCTCCCCGTCCTCGCTGCCACATATGATGGTTCAACCCACCCCGCTGAGCATGTCGCTCAATACAAGCAAAGAATGTGGCAGACACCCATCCCATGGCATCTTGTTGAAGCATGCATGTGCAAGTCCTTTGGAGCCACGCTGACTGGTCCTGCTCTCAAATGGCTATGATCCCTCAAGCCAGGAAGCATTAGCGATTTTCTCGAACTTAGTCAATAAGTTCTATGATAAGTTCGAAGGCAGTCGCAGTCTAGATAAGTAGACAAGCGGCCTATATGGCGTCGTCCAAGGACCAGGAGAATCTGTCCGCGATTATTATAATCGCTTTAATAAAAGAATTGATTAGCATTAAAGACCTTGACACTAAAACTACTATTGAATGTTTCAGGAAAGGCCTCATCCTCCGGTCGAAGCTATACAGCCGCCTGACGAAGTACCCGTGCTCCATGTTCAAAGAGGTGAAGTCGCGAGCACTAGCTCAGATGCGTTTAGAAGAGGACGATGCCATCCTTAATACCATCTCTACCCGTCATGCGTCTGAAATCTCGAACGATCACAAGGCATTCGTTCCCAAAAAGAACAACTGGCGGAATCATCCTTACTACCGTCCTAACCTGGTACATAATGTTATGTGATTGACAATGCAGGGACCGAAGTTAAGACGGAGCATCTGTCCAACCCTAATATCAGATCCTATGGATTCTCAGTCGATGTCGGAGGCGTCATTAAAACACTGATAAAGATCGGAGCGCCCGTCCGTTGGCTAAGTAAGAGTGATCGTCCAGATGCGCAAAAAGATCAAACTTGGTGCTGTCAATTCCACCACGATCATGGTCACAAGACAGAAGAGTGCATTGCGCTCAAGCAAGAGGTCCCGTTTATGGTCAACAAAGGAAATCTTCAAGATCTTTTGAGTGACAAAGGGAAAGCGTCGTTTGAACGAAACCCAACGAAGCCTAATCCACCTGCATCCCCTACGCATGTCAAGGTAATTAACGTAATTTCTGGTGGATTTGTTGTCTCTGGACTAACATATTCCGTAGCCAAAAGGCTAGTAAGAGAGGGACCCCTTGTCCATTGTTCCTAAGTCTTGCAGGTCTAATCACAAGCGAAAGTTAGAGGCGATGTCGATCACCTTTGACGACGATGATGTATGCGACGCGGAACATCACGACGGCCTGGTCATCTCTCTGACCCTCAGCAATTGCTTGTTGCGACGTGTGCTGGTCAACGGAGGTAGTTCAACCAAAATTATCTCCAAAGTGCCCTCAAAGGTACGGGTCTTTGTTACAATGATACAACCAAAAAATCTACTATCTTAGTTGGTTTCAGCGGAGAAGCATAACATACTGTTGGAGAAATCATGCTACTGACCTTAGCCAACGGCGTCAATCTGCCAATAAGGTTTAACGTCGTGGATTGTCCGTCCGCTTACAATATCATCCTTGGCATGCAGTGGATTCATACGATGAAAGCAGTCCGCTCGACATATCATCATATGCTGAAATTCCCTACCAAATGGGGCGTTTATAAGATCAAGGACGAACAGAAGGCTGCTCGAGAATGCTATAGTTCGTCGCTCAAGCCTCTCAAAGCGTCCATCTGGCAATTAACGAACAAATCAGCGTCCGACGCGCCAGACGAGCAAAACGTAGATGAAGTGGTGCTCAATCCGACTTTCCCAGATCGTGTCATCCGCATAGGAGCAACTCTATCGTTAAAAATGAGGTAACAGGCAATAAATTTTTTAAAGACTAACCAAGACTGTTTTGCCTGGTCCCACGAAGATATGATAGGCTTCAGCCCAGACGTTATCGCGCATAAACTCAACGTCGACTAAGAACATAAGCCGATCAAGCAGAAACAACGAAAATTTGCACCTGAGAACAATCAAATTATTAACGCAAAAGTGCATAAACTGATTGACACAGGTAAAGTATATGAAGTTAAATACCCTGACTGGCTGGCTAATGTAGTAAGCAAGAAGAACGGCAAGTGGAGGATTTGCATCGATTTCATAAACCTCAATAAGGCCTGTCCTAAAGACCCGTTTACCCTTCCACATATATACGCGATGGTCGACGCGACGATAGGACACGAGCTCCTGACGTTTATGGACGCATATTCTTGTTACAACCAAATCCTTATTGACCTTGATGATCAAAAGAAAAGGGAGTTCATCATTGACAAAGGTATCTATTGTTATAATGTTATTTCTTTTGGACTAAAGAATGTAGGTGCGACGTACCAGAGCCTGGTTAATTAAATATTCAAAGATCAGTTAGACGACACTATGGAGGTGTATATCGACGACATGTTACTGAAATCAAAATAAGCGAAGGACCATATCCAGCATCTTTACGAAGCATTCGACGTCCTCCGAAAATATGGTATGAAACTTAACCCTACTAAATGCACATTTAGAGTGGCTCCAGGTAAATTCTTAGGTAACGTCGTGACGCAACGAGGAATCAAAGCCAGACCCGACAAAAAATTAAGGCGTTGATCGACATCCAATCTCCCAGAAACGTCAAAGAATTGAAAAAATTATCTAGACGCATCGCTGCCTTAAATTTTTCCATATCAGATCGTCTGAGAAATGTCATCTATTCTACGACGTGTTGCGCAAAAACAAAGGGTTCGATTGGACTAAAAAACACGAGGACGTGTTGCAAGCAGTCAAACAATATCTAGCTTCCCCTCCATTCCTGTCAAAGCCCAACGACGGTGAGATGCTCCAACTGTATTTAGCCGTTAACAACATCTCAGTTAGCGCCATCCTGACGCGAGAAGCAGAAAGCCAGTAGCTTCCAATTTATTATGTCAGTAAGTCTCTAATAGACGTAGAGACCAAGTATTACTCTTTGGAAGAACTCGTTTTAGCTTTAGTTACTGCTGTAAAAAGTTAAGACATTATTTGGAAACTCATACTGTCATCGTCATGACTAACTATCCAATAGCATGTTCTGCGTAGGCTTGAATTGACAGGTCGCATGGGAAAGTGGGCTATCGCACTAAGTGGCTACGACATCAAATATCTTCCAAGAATGACAATCAAGTCGCAGGCTAATCTTGTGGCTGACTTTAGCCTAGAACTAGAGAAAATTGCGAAAGATGAAGTTGCTCAGATTAATCATGTCAGTTATGATGCGTAGACTTTATTTGTTGACGGGTCTTCTAATTTTCGTGGTGCAGGTCTAGGTGTTGTCCTAAAGTTGCCATTAGGGGACAAGATAGTGCGAGTTATATGTTGCGACTTCGAAGCGACGAATAACGAAGCTGAATATGAAGCGTTGATTGCAGGAATGGTCTTAGCAAGCGACTTTGGGATAAAAGCATTGAAAGTCTATAGCGATTCATTGCTAATAATCAGTCAACTCAAGGGCGCGTTCGCCGCAAAGGATTTTAAAATGATGCTTTACCTAGAGGTCGCTTAGGGTAAAAGTAAAATGTTTAATCCTTTTGACAGTGTGCAGATACCAAGATACCAAAACACCCAGGCAGACGCATTGGCTAATCTAGGATCATCCTTGAGAGACATATCTTTCAGTTCCGTTCCCATCGTCCATCTCACAACACATGCAATAAGCAAAGGTAAAGACGTTACGGATATCATCGCGACAATGGAGATTAGCGACCAGGCAAATGAAAACAATGATTTAGCGACGTGTGATGCTGAGCCAAACCCTGGCAACATTGGCGCAACACTTGGAAACATTCCTACCACTGACGAGGTACGTGTTAGTTGGACAAAACCTCTTTAAGATTACTTAAATAACGACTTACTCCAGCAGATAGAGAAGAAGCGCGTAAATTTCGCTTTAACGCATCCATGTATGTCATTATCTAAGGAGTGCTGTTTAAAAAATCCGCAGCAGGACCTTATCTACGTTGTTTAGAAAGGAACTAATGGGAAAAATTCCTCAAAGATTTGCACAAAGGGACATATGGAAACCACTCAGGAGGACGCGGCCTATCCAACAGAGCGCTAAGGATGGGCTATTATTGCCCAACAATGAAACAAGACGCGATCAGGTTTCTTACAAAGTGTGATTGTCAGTGACATGTAGGTATGACACCTAAACCTTGTGAAGTCATGCATCCTTCCTTAAATCCATGGCCTTTTATGAAATGGGGAATGAATATAGTTGGTAAATTACCTCTAGGCCCACGACAGAAGGTCTTTATGTTAGCACTAACAGATTATTTTTCTAAATGGATAGAAGCGGATTCCTTCCGACAAGTACGTGATAAAGAGGTAATTTCTTTTCATATATACGAACAACATTTGCAAGTTTGGTGTTCCATAAGTTATATGCGACAATGGGTCGTAGTTTATCATCAATAAGACAAAACGTGTCCATGATGACTGGAACATCATGTTACTGACATCAACGCCCAGATATTCTCAAGCTTATGGACAAGCTGAGTCTAGTAACAAGACGATCATAGACACGTTGAAGAAGCGTCTCACCACTAAAAAAGGAAAATGGGCGGAAGCATTACCAACCATCTTATGGGATAATCGCACGACGACACGCACTGCAAGAGGACAAACACCATAATTCTCACTGGTCTATGTATGCGAAGCCGTCTTACCAGCATAGGTAAAGTATTCCAACTGCCATATATGGTTTAATGACAGAACAACGGAATTGCGATGAACTACTCAGCGAGCTCGACACCATATAGGAATTACAAGACGCAGCATTGATACACATGGCAGTACAACAACAAGTCGTAGCAAGAAGTTTCAACAAAAATGTGCATGCCAAGTCTTTCATTGAAGGCGATTGGGTGCTAAGAAAGGTCTTCCAAAATACACAAGAGCCCAATGCAAGTAAGTTGGGCCCAAAATGAGAAGGTCCCTATCAGATCAGCAAGGTAGTTGGCAATGTCGCTTATTAATTGGCCTGACGCGACGGTAGTATAATCCCACATAGTTGGAATGTTGTCCACTTCAAAAGATATTTTTTAGCTAAGTATTACATGACATTTCGTATTTGTGTTTATTATATTCAATAAGTGATGAAGTTGTCATCGCATAATCGTTGAAACGTCAAGGACAAGACTTTATTGTGTGTTATTTTGTCAGGATTTTTCATTCGTTGTTATTCAATAACGTCGTAACGTTCTAACACAGCGACCGACGATTGTTTTTCTTTAGTCCAATAACGAAGCATCATGGGCGATGCCAATAAAGCTTCCTTCTTTTTTCAATCAGTACATTGCGACAACTTCGTCAGATACATCATCTTCCACTATTCTATAGGAGCGTCAGAAAAACGACTTAATGAAAATAAATAACGCTTAAGTTTTCTAATGGTTATCGTCTATACGACCAATGTAAAACGCAAATGTTATGGCCACATCCTTGAGTGGCCCAAAAGTACATCAGCAATGGTCACTCCATGAGTGACCCAAAATAGAGTATGTCAAATTGTTTTAAGCATGTGATAAGCAACAAACAGAAAGTAAAACCTAAAAACTAGACATCCGGAGTTTCGCCAGATTCGTTCTCGGCTGACGCTGCGGACGACACCAAATCCTTATCATCATCACACTCTTGAGGAACGACTGACGTCGTGAAAGCAGCACAAGAGGCAACCATTCCACCCTCAGGATGGTCAATGATTGGAGGAGAGTCAGTTGTCGCTGTCAACTCATCCGGATCCATCAGATCGTTCATACCTCCTAGGCCCTCAAGGTAAAGGTCAATCTCCTTCTGCGGCTCCCACGATGCGGTTCGCTTCATCATAAACTGGTACATTAGCTTTACCCTTACCCTTGCAGTCACTTCAGCGTCGAGAAGGTCCAGTTCATTCTTTTGAGTGTCAACCTGAGCCTGAAGCGCTTCGATCTCTAGACGCGACGCCTTCTCCTAAGCGCCAACTTTCTTCTTCAACTCATCCAACTCCTCACCATTTTTCTTCATCGTTTCCTCCATCTTGACCGATATTCGGGGAAGAGTAAGTTCCTATAGCCGTTCTTCGGCACAGGGAAGAGAAATTTCTCTACTTCAGGCCAGATCGTCCTCTCCAGCGACATGTAGTCGTTAGGCACCGTCACAGTATACGACGGCCATCCCTTGTTCGGAGGGGCCACAAATTCAGTCCTGCACACCTTTGGCGCAGCCTCACAGTCGTCGTCCTCTAATTGGACAACAACAGTAGCGTCCTTCTTACTCAAAGACATAGGTGTAGTCACGGCAGATAATTCTTGTTCTATCTTCCTCCTATGCGACATCTCAGCTAGCGACTAGCTATCCATAGAACCCCTGAGTCGCGACTAAGAAGAATCTATTGCAGATAAGTCGTTAGAACAGGCGAAAAGTTTTGACGATGATGAAAGTTAAGAGACGACACAAAACTTAATTACTAGAAGCCATTGATGAACAGTTGTCTTGTTTAGTAAATGCGATTCTTTTGAACCATCTTTCCTCTTTTGACACTGCTAGAAACTCCTCTTATTGTTGAGGAGATTCTTCGTGATGGGTTAGTAGTTTCGGGTTCAGACCTGCAGAAGAAACGCTATAAGAATAAACATTAACGTCATGACATGGTAGCAAAACGATAAAAATTTACGAACCTTCTACATTACAGCCTCCGATTAACAGTTTTCCAAATTTCCCCAAATAAGATTATTTCACAAAAACATAACGGTTCTTCCAATCCATGTCGTTCGATTGGACTCTGTTGACTAACGCATCTTGCCTCGCCCTGACGTGAAGGGCTACCCTGTTCTCATAGGACGATGCCACCTTGTCAGTTACGCTTAGGATTCTCCAAACCTGGGGCATAATTTGCCTGGGGCATAATTTGCCCGGGGCTAATATGGTAGATCTATATTAAATCTCTAACTATGGGGGGAAAGGTTAGTCTGAAACCTAGTTTGAAAGGGTACTCATAAAGAGTCACCTAATTGCTTGAGCACATCTCTGGTCGCTCGTGGGGTTAAACGTTCCTAAGGACTGTGTCGATGGGTAAGTTGCCTAACTATAAGAATTTCATCAAATCGTCTTCCGACATGTTCGACTGCTCATCATCAAGTTCATCTCTCTTTTCTATTATTTTTTCTTTTCTCTTTGATTGTTTTTAATTCTTAACGAATTTCCTAATACTGCGTTTACTGGGATCCATAGATTCGACAGAAGTGGAATAAAATAGAAGTTATGAGTTTAAAAAGAGTGAAAATTACCTGGCACCAAAAGGGCAATTCCGACAAAGATCAACAGAGAATTCTAGAGTGAAACCGAGTGTTTGAGGAGAGAGAAAAGTGTGGTGTGGATTTAAATCATATGGCACGATTTTTATAGTTTCAATTGCAATCATGAAGTGTACAACGGATATAAGTGAATAAATGCATAATTTTAGATATCTTTTATTTTTCACTTGGTAACTTTTTGTTTATCTCTGTCAAGACTTATCAAAATTAGATGTTTACTTAATCTTTCTTTATCTTTTGACAAGTCATTTAACATAACGTTGATTAAAAATATCTTTAATGTTCTCATCAAATCGTCTTCCGACATGTTCGACTGCTCATCATCAAGTCAAGACTTATCAAAATTAGATCTAACAATTATTGCATGGCTCTTAGACTTTCCCCACTTCAACATTTGGGGGCAAATTGTTATGGCTGAAATTTCAGGTTGACGTTGACGCAACGACATAAGGTCGCTGAGGTAGTGACGTGAGGTTAATGAAATTATAGCAAAAGACATTGACACATAGACCAAGTCAACAGACTCCAAACCAATTGTCCGAAATCAAAGGAATCGAGTTGTTCATTGTTCAAGTGATTCACCAACAGGATTAAGAGGATGTAAAGGTGGCTACAAGGTAGGGATTCGGCTGGAGTTGAGTGTGAGTCATGCGGGGAATTTTCTGAGATTCTGGCAAAGATCCGTTGAAGGCAATTTCGAGCTCTAGTAGAAGTACTTAAGTACAAAAAGCTAAGAAAAAACTATCTAGGCATTGAGAGAAAAACACATACGAAAAAAGGCATTCAATACACTTTACTTACATTTACATTCTACTTGTACTTAATTCAAAAGGCTAAGAACTGATTGTCATTCACTTCGGTGACAATTGCATATAGTTGATTGGTGGACTCAATTCCACCTCGCAGTTTTTACCCACATTCATTGGGGTTTTCCGCGTCACCATCTCTCTGTGTCACTCCCCTGAAAATCCTCATTTGCATTCATTTTTCTAACGATCATATATTTATCTGGTTATCGTGATTCCTAAATCAGATTTCGTCGCTAAGGTAAAATCTAACATAAACAGAGAACTAAACCCCAATTCTTGGATCAATATATTGAAACTTTTGAATTCACATAGTTGTGAATTTTCTCTTCTCTTATTCTATCTCTTGAATATTAATTTTTCTTTTGCTATTATTCATATGATTGATATTGATTATTGCTAGGTGAGCAACTACTTAATGATTTTTATTGATTGATTGCTAGATTAGATTGTTGAATCTCTAATTGTTCAATTGATCTTCTTAAAAGTGGTAACTTTGGATTGTTAATGCTTGCGTTCTTGATTTATGATTTCAAAGGAGAATAATTATATTGTTTCATCTCAATCGCTTGTATTGTTATTATCCTATAGATTGCTCTAGATTGATTGCTTCTATTAAATTGAATTGAAGCACTTGTTTTCGATTGTTTATTATTTAGGGTTTTCTATTAACGTATCTCGATCTAGTTAGCTAATAATAAGGAGAATTTGGGATATTCATTCCACAATAAAGTGTTCAAGAGGGTTTAATTGAAGTGTTTTCAGTGATTCGCTAGTAATTGATTAGTGGAAATTCATTTGATCAAGATTTGTCTGCATTTTAATTTTTCACGTGATTATTGGTTTCTTATTAGTTTGATTATTTTAGTTAATAGTTTTGATTATTGATCTCAAATCCCCTACTTGATTACCCTTAACACTTAGTTTATTAGGTATTTATTACACACACATACACTAGAATGTGTCCTTTCTCCGTGGATACGAACTCTAATTCCCTAGCTACTTTAATTAGTGTCAAAAAGTGAGAAATAATTTGGTGCATACGACTCAAAGACCTACCAAATTTTGGCGTTTTTGCCAAGGAAAGGCAACAACTTTTATATTGTGTGTTTTGCCTAATTTATTGATCTCTCTTTATTATGTATCGTACACAATCGTTCTACTAACTGTTGGTTTATGCAGTTAGATCCAAAAATTAAAATAACTCTTTTCAGGTTACCTAGAGAGACAAGATACAATTTTCGTGAATGGTTGTTTGCATTTGAATTCGAAGATGAAGAACTTGAAGAGGAAAATTTCACGATGCCACCAGAGACTCGCACATTGAAGGATCTCATCGCTCCTAATCTTAATCAACTATACCTTTGCATTACTTTTCCATAATTGCGTGAGGGGGTAAATTTTTAGCTTAAGTCTCGATTGATTCACCTGCTACCGGCTTTTCATGGGTTTAGTGGGGAAGTTCCCAACAAGTTTTTATCTGAGTTTCATGTGGTTTCCACTTGTATTAAGGGCGACAAATGAACAAATTAAACTGAGAGCCTTTCCTTTATATCTTATGGATTCGGCTAATGACTGGTTATTCTACCTTCCTGAGGGTAGTATCACAACATGGGTCGAACTGAATAAGCATTTCCTTGAGAAATATTTTCCAGCTTCGATATCATCTAGTTTGAAGAAGGAAATTAGCAATGCTAAATAGAGAGATGGGGTGTCATTATATGGGAGCGGTTTAAGAAACTATGTGCTAGTTTCCCATACCATGGTGATCTCATTCTCTATTTCTATAGTGGTCTTGCAGATGAGGATTTGAGAATGATTAATGCAGCTAATGGGGGTGGTATAGTCCACAAGAGTCCATCTGACGGGACCATCTTCCATCCGTCGAGTCAATGCCGCCAGTTCTAGAACATCTAAGTTAGAGAGCCTAGTGGCTGGTTTAACTTCTATGGTGCCGGAATTAAATATCAAGACCAAGTCTCAACAAGTGAAAGCTTATGGGATTTCTACTTCCAATGGGAACCTTATTGATTCATGTCCTCAGCTTCAAGAAGAGTATAATGAGCAGGTAAATATAGTTGGTTTTCTAGGCCAAGAGCCCAAACGCATATTTGATCCATATTCCAATACTTATAATCTGGGATGGAGAAGTCACTCAAATCTGAGGTATGGTAATCCACAAGGAAATTAACAAACTAATTTGGGAGAAAATCCACAAGGTCAACAATTTAGGCTACCTTATTCCAAGCCACAAGGCCAAAGTTCCAACTCTAATGTGTCAACCATGCAACAAAATAGGGCCCAGTTTCAACAAGAAACCAAATCTAGCATTCAAAACTTGGAAAATCAAGTTAGCCAAATTTCTGGAGCGATCAGTTGCTTGAAGCCAAGCATTATGGGAAGCTTCCATCTCAAACGGAGCTTAATCTTAAGCAACAAGCTCATGCGGTGACTTTGATAATTGCTAAAGAGCTACAAGATACGATAATTGCGATAAACAAAGCTAAAGAGCGCATAGGAGTTGAAGACGAAAAGGCGGAACTTAACTCTCCTCCAAATCTTCAACCTTTATCCTCTTATGATCCATTCCCACCTTTTCCTTAAGCTTTTCACGAGACCCGGAGATCAGAAAAAGACAAGGACATCTAGGAAACTTTCAGCAAATGTGAGGTAAGCATTCCTCTCTTGAATTTAATCAAAGGTGTTCCTAGATTTGCTAATTTTTTGAAAGAATTGTGTACTGTCAAGAGGGAACACATATTATCAGGTAAAGAAGAAGTAAAGGTGAGTGAACATGTGTCTGCTGTTTTTCAAAGGAAGATTCCTAAGAAATGCAGTGACCCTGATATGTTCACTATTCCATGTACTTTAGGAGACACCACATTTTCAGGGGCCATGTTAGATTTAGGAGCATCTATCAATGTGATTACTTATTCTATGTATAAGTCTTTAGAACTTGGTCCTTTTCATGAAAGTGGTGTTATAATTCAATTAGCTGATAGATCCAATGCATATGCTAAGGGTGTGGTATAAGATGTACTTCTGATGGTTGATAAGTTGATATTCCCTACTGATTTCGATGTACTTGAAATGGAATATGATAAGCATGCAACCCCTATTATGTTAAGGAGACTATTTTTGAAAACTGCGAGAATCAAGATTGATGTATTTAGTGGTTCTTTGATAATGGGGTTTGATAGTGATGTAACAGAGTTTAATATCTATGACTCTATGAAATACCCTGCTCATGATCATTCTCTTTGTTCCATTGATGTTATTGAACCTATAGTGCAGGATGTCTTTGAGGTTGACTATGAGGACAAGCTACTAGTGGCCATTGAACATGGTTTGTCAAGTGATCAATTTGTTTTCTCTGTGTCCACTTACTTGCAAGCTATGGTGGCGGAGTTAAATACACTTGCTAAATTCCCACTTATGCCACCGGGTTCTACACCCATTTCCCTAACTGTAGGCGTATCTTTATTTCTCCTGTGCAGGATGAACGCGAAGTTAATTTGACTACCCCATTGTTAAGGTGTTTGTACATAAAACGTTTTAAATTTGCCAACAATTCTTTAAAGGAAGAATCATAAACCTGATTGGATATTTGGAAATTGTAGGGACAAATAAGGGACTTATCCAATGTAGATTTCCCCATCATGACTCCCTAGATGGTCAAAGTGAAAAAAAGATTGAGTTCCGAGGTGAGGGTACAACACTTTCAGGAACTATGTTGCCCATTGCTGGCCTCTACTAAATATCAATTCATTACCGATTTTATTGCCAAAGAATACTCATATACTGTAATTTTTTTTGTACACAATAAAATTATTTAGTCTAGGTTTGTTTAGTAAATACATAAAAAGACTAATTTTATTGATATGTTATTTAGGCAATCAATATTATAGGGAACCTAACAGATTGTTCAAATTCATCTGACTAATGTTAGAACATCTCTTTAGGTCTTATTTAGCAAAAATAACATGTGGGTGATAAAAGCAATAAATTGGGACAATCATATAATATGCATAGACTAACCAGGCAAGTATGATAATATAAAAAAAACAAAAAGAAAGAAAAGGGTTTAGAATATACAGTAGAACAGTTTCATATTAAAGATCTTCATCAGAAAAGAGACAGTTAGTAACCTCAATATAAAAAAAATATAATTTATTTAAGGACCCTCAGGAATATATCGTGGCTTAGGTCTGTGATATTGATAACCTTTGGGACGATCAATCGTGAAGCCTATTGTGTTTGAAAGGTGTGAATTTTGTAGGGAGGTTTCGTAGTTCGTAAAAAGGTATTCGTAATGCATTCGTCAAGTGTTTATTTGAAAGTTCATCCACAAACTGTATAGAAATCAGGCCTATTTATAGGGAAAATAGATTTGCGCCTGGCAAGCTGATGTGACAAGTGCATGACATGACATGCCTAGTTAAAAGCGTACACGTGGCACGCGTTTTGAAAAAGATAAGAAAGAAATTATGTGTCTCAAGCAGAGAAATGTGTGTGACGCAGGACTCTACATGAAACAGAAGTCTACGTGGCAGTTCTGGTGTGCTTGGCACAAGCATTGTGCTAGGCGAGGCTTACGTGGAAGCTCACGTGTCAGGACACGTACGCTCGGCGCAAGCCTTTCGCTCAGCATAGAGCTTCTTTCTGACACGTCTTGACAGTTTTTTGATGAAAATGCGTTCTAAAATATTTTCTTTTATCTTTTTACTACAAATATCTGATTTTAGGGGATAAAATCTAATTTTAACTTATAAAAATATCTTTTGAAAATATTTATTTATTAAAAAAAATGATTAATTATCGATTAATTGGGCCTTTCAAAGGATTGGGCTCAAATACAATTAATTATCGTGAATAATTCATTGGGCTTTAAAATATAACTTTAACACTTTTCGAAATGGTTTCGAATGTCTTTTCAGGCTACTCTTCCCTTGGGTCGGACCAATGTTTGTTTCATTATCGGATCCATAAATGGGGCGACATAATTATGTTTCTACAAAAGCCCTCACTTTGACTAAGGTTCAGGAACTAAAAGTCAAAGTGTACGGTGTCATGACGAAGAACGATTCTAAACGCTCTGCAGTTTAGAACTGATATATAATCGCTGATATCTGCAAAACAATGTTAGTATACAGGATAATGACTACAAGCAATCTGATTACCTGCATGGAAAGATGTTAGTAGATAAGAGCAAACAACTCAGATGAGGCACATAACGATGCAATAGTGCAAACTTAGACTCTATAAGGATGCATGAGACGCTATGCAAGGATTAAGGTTATGCAAAGCTAAGCGTTGACATGTCATGCAAGGTCAGTGTTATGGAATATTAGAATGTATGAAATGCAAGGTCAAGGTTTTGCAAGGCTGCAATGCAAGCTCAGGATTTTGCAAGGTTAGAAGATGTGTAGAATGGTAGAATGAATTTCGTAAATCGTTTTTAGTAAATAATCGGGGTCCGTAAACGAGGTCCTTAAATTTATAATTTTTTGGGAGTTTAATTTGAATTGGAGGCACCACCACACATAGGAAGCCTCCACTTTGGGTCAGCTTGCATTGAATTAAGCTTTAGCCTTAATTTAAATGTACTTGATCTGATATATATTGAAATGTAGTTGATTTGATATGAAATATAGTTGATTTGTCTTGTACGTTGAAAGTTGTTGTTAGCGATTCTTCTTTGGGGGAGATGAATATATGCAAAGTCTGATATTGGCAAGTTGAGTTTGGATTAAAAATATAAAAAAGTTTAAATTTGTGACTTAAATGAATGTAGGTGGGAAAAGGCTTTGACGAGGCTAGGCACAGACTCGAATCTATGTCGGGATCTAGAAAGAGATTATGATTAAAAATTTAAAATCAAATCATTAGACCATGACTAATTTATTTTTTATTTTAGCGGTCGGACCTCGAGAAGAGGATTTCTACGTATCCTTGCGAAATCAGACCATTGGTAGTTCAAGATCTTATTTTTTTATTATATCTTTTTTTGTGCCCTAACTTGTGCCTAGGCCGCCCTTTTGAGTTTTCAACCTAGCGGGTTTGGACATACCTTAAAAAAAGAAATTTGGGTTGATTAAAGGTTCAAAAGCTTTAGGTTTCATGAAGATTTACTTGGATGGGCTAAGGTAGGATCATCAATATGAATTATATAGGCTTAGGTTTTGATGGGTTGAAGGATTTGAATGAGAGGTAAAACTTTTGTGCAATCCCCCTAGATCAAACTTTTTTTTTCCTATCATTGATATATTTTGATTTGTACAACCCCCCTAGCTTTAACTTTTTGTTTTTTCCTATCATTGATATATTTTGATGTAGTAAGGCTTGCACACAAGCTTTTGGTTTAGGGTATTGGAAGGTTTGAAGAATATTTATGGAGTTTTCAATTGAAAGGCTCTTTGGCTAATTGAGATGATGGTTTAAAGGATTTTTTTCTTTTCCTTGGTTGTATATGGATGGCCTATGAAGGTTAATGGAAAGGAAAGAGGATTAACTCTGGATCTAAAGTTTGTCCTATTTTTTATTATTATTATTATTTTAGATCTCGTTTTGTTATTATTAGTCAAGTTCATTAGGTAATTTAAGTTTCATCATTGAATTAGAAGCATAAATGATGGTGAAAGGCCAATGAAAATAAATATAAAAATAAAATGAAAGTATCTTATTAATTACAAATAAATAGAGCACAGCTTATTAAAAAGAAAAAAAAACCTAAAAGACATAGACTTGACAGGAAAGGAAATGAAAGAGGTAAGGGGAGGGACTCTCCGACTCAACCTAGAAAACTAGCATTAGATGACCATGCACCGACATTTTTTATGCACTTTCCAAGGGGTTGCTGATATAGGTTACCTTTGCTGCAGGCGGAATTGACAATCTACCGTCTTCAACCATATCCTCTGGATGATGCTTTAAAGTCCAGCATTGTGATGTCGTATGCCCGTTCCTTTGTTGGTACTTGCAGTAGGCATTGGGATTTCAGTTACTGGATCTTTTCTCAGAAGAAGGGTCCAGAGTAGGACCGATAAGCTAAAGCGCTCCTTTTGCATGAAGCCTAATAGTGAAAGCTTCTTTAGAGTCATGACTAATGGAGTGAATGTTCTTTAAGGACCTTGATATAACCTCTCTTTCCAACAGTTAGGGCGTTAATGTCGTTGCTTTTAGAGGTAGAAGGGCTCTTATTACTCTTCTTGAAAGAGTTGTTACTGTTAAAACCCTTGCTCTTGTTGGCTTGTACCTCTTCTTCAACCAGCAGGCCTACCTTATCGAGCTTCGTGAAAGACTCTATGGGTCGGAACTTGATATGATCCCCACACTTAGGCTGCAGGTTACGAATCACCAGTCGGACTTGTTCCTCTTGAGATGTCCTATTAGTCCTTTGTACAGCCTTTTCCTTCCATCTGTTAAGGAAGGTGACGAAATCTTGGTTAGAATTATGTTTAGTTAATTCCAACTCACGAAGGCAAGTGGGAAGCTAACTATTGTATATGTATTGTTTGTGGAACTCTTCTCTGATGTAGTCCTAGTCATTCAGCTTAGCTTTGTTCAGTGACCTAAACCATTTGGATGGATGTGCATCCAAGGTTAAAGGAAAAACATAAGCAAACAAGTCCTTGCTCATTCCCTTGAGAGCCATAGAGATGGAAAAGCTCTCAAGTGGTCCTCTAGGTCTTCGACTCCCTTGAATTTTGGGAGGTAACCCAATGTTATCTTTTTAGGAGTTTTTCCCTTAGTTCAGGATCAATAATGTCATGGCCATGAGTCTGACGCTTGAGCGCAGGGATTGGTTAGATCAATTGCTCGAGTTTCTCAATCCTTAGTTCCGTCTCGGTATTATCAGGAGGTGGTGGTGGCGGAGGAGTCTCATCTTGCGCTTCTTCATCAGTCAATTTCTCTCTTAGTGCCTTAATCTCTTTGTCTTGTTCCGCAATATGAGAGTTCATGAGTCGAAGTTGGGCCATAGTGGCACTGAGCTATTCATTAGCATCTCCCATTTCAGATGATGATTCAGACGAGTCAGAGGATTCGTCTAAGAATGTGAAAATGCATTTGACGATTATGGGAATACGCTGACCTTGTATCCTCTCTGTCAAGCGTTCCCAAGTTATAATCTCACGATCTGTCCTGAACAGAAATCGAATGGACCTCGTAAATTTGAAAAATGATGCTTTTGAAATGAGACATGGAGATGAGGGATGGAGAGATGGGAAATGAGAAATTAAAAATGAGAGATGAGAAATGAGGATGAAAGTGGACATGATGGGAATGAAAATGGAAAATGAGTAGAAATGGCTATGATTATGGTTATGATGGCGACATGGGCCTAACTATATGCAAATGCAGGTGTGGACTAGACTGGACTCAAAAGGGTTTTTTATGCTAGCTTTGCTAGACTTAGGAAGCAATTGGCTTCTCCAGACATGATGATTTTGGGCCATTTTGGACTTAGGTAGACTACCTTCGCATGACTCGAGGATGTGGACTGATATATATGTAAGGTAGGAGTAGCTTTGCTTAATTCGGAGGGTGCCTTTATGATCTCGGGGATGACTAGATTTACTAGGTCAAGGTGCCACTAAGGACTTACAGGATGTTGTTATGGACTTAAAGGGATGACTAGCTTCAATTCTCTACGTCAAGGTATCATTATGGACTTAAAGGGAGCCGTTATGGACTTACAGGGATGACTAGCTCCGCTAGGTCAAGGTGACGTTATGGACTTACAGGGATGACTAGCTTCGCTAGGTCAAGGTGTCGTTATGGACTTAAAGGGGGGCGTTATGGTCTTAAAAGGTGTCGTTTTAGACTTATAGGGATGATTAGCTTTGCTAGGTCAAGGTGCCGCTATGGACTTAAAGGTTGCCGTTAGGGAATTACAAGGATGACTAGCTTCGCTAGGTCAAGGTGTCGTTATAGACTTACAGGGTGTCGTTGTGGACTTACAGTGTGTCGTTGTGGACTTACAGGGATGACTAGCTTCTCTAGGTCAAGGTGCCGTTATGGACTTAAAGGGTGCTAGCTTCGCTAGACATAATGGTTCAGACTTCGTCCTACATGGTTTGGAATTGGACTTGATTAGACTTAGGAAATAAGTTAGGCCTTGTACGGACCTAATTTTGGACTTAGTCCAATATTGCTTTGAAGTTAGGCTTCAAAATGCACATGAGATTGACATTGGAAATGGATTGGAATAGACTTAGATTGGGCTTGATATAGACCAGGGTTCATATAGAGATGCAAATGATCCTAGATTTTGACATAGGCTAGACTACTATGGGCCTAAGATGGATTCTAATGCTAGCGGGCCTAATATGAATGCGTGGGCTCAAATTATATGGACCTAATATGAATGATAAATGGACTCTAATTCACAGGGGCCAAGAATCAATGCAAGTAAATTCGATTGTAATGCATATAGGCCTAAAATGCATGCAAGATGGATTCTACTTGATTGAATTGAATAAAGGTGTTTGAACTGGGACTAGAATTTTCGAAATTTGTTTTTGAAAAGAACCCCTTGTTTTCATCTTTTTTTTTTTTTTTTGGCAATTCAAAGTTTTTTATTGAAAACCAAAAAAAATGGATAGGAGTCAAAGATACAAAAACCCCAAATGATCAGCAACATGCTGAAGACAGGGGGAACAAACGAGCAAACAAACTCTTTGCTTTATTTAGGAAACTAACAACATCCTATCTTCTTCTTTACATCTAGCAGCAACTCTAAATATAATATCTTTACAAACTCTCTCAGGATGTTGCAGCATGTTGTTGAAGACCTTTTTGTTTCTCTGAATCCATAACAAGTATACTACTTCTGTAAACAGCATCACATAAATTCTTGCCCTTCTAGTATTGCTATGAGCCTTCCTATAGACTTCTTGAATCTCTTGGGAAAAACCAAGCCCTCTTCTATGAATGTTTATAGCTCTGAGTGTATGGCACCACACTGTATTGGTGTAATGACAATCAAAGAATAGATGTTCTATTGATTCATTTTCAGAGTTACACAGCCTACACATAGGATTGCACTGAACATTCCACTTCAGAACTCTATCTGCTGTTGCAAGCCTTTGATGAGCAGCAAGCCATAGGATGAAAATATTGCGAGGTGAAGCTTTGTTGTTTTTAATCACCCTTCTCCAAGGAACTCTCCCATGATCTGCCTTCAATCTCAGATAAGCTTTATGAATGCTAAAAGCTTCATTCACTAACATTGTTTGCCAACCACCAAGTTCCAGCACTTTTTCTCTAGTTGCCATCACTCTTTTAGAATCCAAGAAGTATTGTTGCTTATAGCAACTGTGTCTAGTGTTTGCCTTTTAATATAATATGCATGAATCCAGTGCACCCATAACTTCTCTCTTTTAAAAGAGATAGCCCATAAAAGTTTCATGAGAGCTGATATGTTCCATAGCTTCATATCAACCAGATTCCATCCCCCTTCACTTTTAGTTTTAAACATAGTCTCCCAAGCTACTGGAGCTTTTTTTTGAAGGCCCAACAGCCCTTGTCCAAAGAAATCTTCTGCAAACTCCTTCAACTGCCTTAATTACTTTCTTGGGGAGAGGAAAGATATGCCCCCAATAGTTCTGCATATTGTTTAGAATTGACCTAACAAGCTGCAATCTTCCAGCATAGGATAACAAGTATGCAATCCATCCTTGTGCCCTTTCAGTTATCTTCTCCACCAGTGGTTTGCATTGACTATAGCTTAGCTTTTTGGAGGTCAATGGGACCCCCAGGTACTTGAATGGCAACTGCCCCAGAGGCATGTGAATAAGCTCTGCTAAAGCACTCTTATCTTCATCACAAACCCCTGCAAAGTAGATACTACTTTTCTCAACACTAGCTTGAAGCCCTAAGGCTGTAGAGAACTTCTTAAAAGCATCCATGATCTTAGTAATGGAACTATGATCAGCTCTAGCAAATAAAAGCAAATCATCTGCAAACATCATATGAGTGAGTTTTATCTTTTCACATTTAGGATGAAAATTGAAGTCTGGTATATGATGCAGTTCTTCCAGACATCTACTCGGGCATTCCATGCTAAGGGCAAATAAGAAAGGAGAGAGTGGGTCCCCTTGTCTCACTCCCTTCTTAGCAGGAAATGGCATGGCAGGTATTCCATTTAGCAGAATAGAATAGCTAACACCTCTCACACAAGCCATAGTCCATTTGATAAATGGATTAGGAAAGCCCAATTCAGATAACATTTGTTCAAGGAAGCACCATTCCATTGTATCATAAGCCTTCTTAATATCAACCTTTATTACACACCTGGGAGACATATGCTTCCTACTGTAACCCTTGATCAATTCAGTAGCAAGGAGGATATTGCCAGCAATGTGTCTTCCAGGGATGAAGCCTAATTGTGCTGGATTCACCACTTCATTGATTACTTTACCCAATCTTTGTGTTAAAATCTTAGAAATAATTTTATACACAACTGTGCAACAAGCAATTGGTCTGTAATCTTTAGCCTGAGTGACATTAGTCTTCTTTGGGATCAATGTGATCACTGTAGTGCTTACTGGCCAGTGGATGTAAGCTCTTTGAAAGAATTCCTGAACAGCAAGATACATATCTTCTTTTATAAAATGCCAACATCTCTTAAAGAAAAGAGAATTAAAACCATCGATTCGCGGAGCTTTCCCATCATCAATGCTGTGTAAGGCTTTATCAATTTCTTCAGTGGTTACCCTTGCAATAAGACTATCACAAGTCTGCCTACTCAATTTATTGCCTATTCTCATCATTTGAATATCTATACCAGGAACCTCATTCTTACTGGTGCCCAAAAGGCCCTTAAAAAATCCAACAATTTCACCCTGTATGTCATCTGGATTTGTTAAGATTTCCCCTTGCTCATTTTGTATCTGAGCTATCTTATTCTTTGCTTTCCTTGTTTGGCATTTTCATCTTTTATTAAGGAAAAGATGATGGATTAATTTTGAAAATATATATTTTTGCAAATGTCATGTATAATGATGTTTAGTAAATGCTTTTCAAAAAGAGTATATTAGAAAAGGGTGTAGGTTGGATTTTGAAAAAGTAAGTTTTTGAAATTGATTGAATATGGTACGGTAAGAATGACAGGGATAACAGGGATGAAACGAAAAGAGGTAGACATGCATGACACTCCTAACTCTACCATGACCACTTTTCTAGATGCACTTTTTAGGACAGACTCGGCCTTGCATGAAAGGCCTTTTTTTTTCTTGAATTAGGTGAAACTCCTAAAATGACCACTTTTTTTCTAGCGAATGTAGACTGACGAACATAGGATTGAACATAGGATTATCTATTACGACGAGTAAATCGACGAAAAGTGTGTGATGCACAAACAGCATGTTGCGCAGCATTGCTATGCGTGGCGCACAACCGTGTGCCAAGCGCAACTTAATGCGCTTAGTGCACTACTCCCTGACACGTTTTTCAGGGATTTAGGCGACGTATTGGCCAATTGACGATTTTTTATGTTCATTAGACATGATTTTATGTACGACGCATAATAATGACAATTTGGCAATATAATAACAGGAAAAAATTGCAATCACAGGCAAATATGACATAACATGGATGCAAAGTTCCAACCTAAAGTCCACTTCTATGTTTGAAACTATTAGTCATGTTTAGGTTCAGTATGAAAAGGTCCATGATTAAGATATTGATCCCACACTTCGTACCCATGCTTGAAGAGGTGGCCATGTGTAAGACACACTCCAGTCTCAAGTCAGGTGAAGAGAACAAAGCTTTAGTTGGGTAGGTTTGCTTATGGCTAAGATCCAACACTATTGCTCAGGAAGCTTAATTTTTGGAAGGATAAAGCGCAAATCCCCCGAGGGTGACCCTCACACATAGAACATATGCTCATGAGGTAAGGTAGATTATCCTTGTGGTGGCTGAACAATAGCCAAGCATATGTTAAATGTTATTCTAAGGCATAAAAGGAGAATGAATAGGATTTTCAGGTTTCACCCACTCAATTTAGAAAATTATTTTTTTAAAAAAATCCTCCCCAGTGGAGTTGCCATATTGTAGGCGTGTTTTTATTTCGCCTACGTGGGATGAGCGCATATTTGATTTGACTACCCCATTTTTAAGGTTTTTGTATTGAAAACGTTTTGAAGTCACCAATAATTCTTTAGAGGAAGAATCATAAACCCCATTGGATATTCGGAAATCGTAGGGACAAATAAGGGACTTATACAATGTAGATTTTCTCGTCATGACGCCATAGATGGTCAAAGTGAAGCAAAGATTGAGTTCGGGGGTGAGGGTACAACACAGTCAGGAACTATGTTGCCCATTGTTGGCCTCTACTAAATATCAATCTATTATTGATTTTATGCCAAAGAATAATCATATTCTGTAATATAGACAATAAAAATATTTCGTCTAGGTTGGTTCATGAAACACATAAAAAGACTAATTTTAGTAATATGTTATTTAGGCAATCAATATTACAGGGAAACTAACAGGTTGTCCAAAATAATTTCATTAATATTAAAACAGTTCTTTAGGTCTTGCTTAGCAAACATAACACGTGGGTGTTAAAAGTAATAAAGCAGCGTATAATATGCATACAGTAGAACGATTCCATATTATTAAAGATCTACATCAGGAAAGAACTGTTAGTAAGTTCAATATTAAAAAGAGAATTTATTTACGAACCCTCGGGATTATAGTGTGGCTTGGATCTGCGAGATTGAGAACCTTGAGAACGAGCAATCGTGAAAGCTGAAAATCTAAATGTATGAAAGTATGTACATTGAATGTATTTGTGTTTGGAAGGTGTTAATTTTGTAGGGAGGTTTTGTAATATGTACGGAAATCAGGCCTATTTATAGGGAAAACAGAATTGCGCCTCACGCGCTAGCTGCACTTGGCGCAGCTGATGTGTCAAGTGCATGACGTGGAATGCCCAGTAAAAAGCATACATGTGGCACGCGTTTTGAAAAGATAAGAAAGAAATTTAATTCGCGACTCAAGGAGAGAACTGCGCTTGACACAAGACTCTACATGAAACAAAAGTCTACGTGGCAATTTTGGTGTGCTTGGCATAGGCTGTGCACTAGGCGCGACTTACGTGGACGCCCACATGTCAAGACACGTGCGCTCGGCACAGGCCTTGCCCTTGGTGTAGGTAGCTGCTAAGCGCAGAGCCTGTTTCTGACACGTCTTGACAATTTTTGATAAAAATGCGTTCTTAAATTATTTTCTTTTATCTTTTAACTATGGATATTTTTACGTGATAAAATTTAATTTTAACTTCTAAAAATTATCATTTGAAAATATTTATTTATCAAAACAAATCAATTAAATATATCAATTAATTGGGCTTTTTCAAATAATTGGGCTCAAATACAAATAATTATCATGAATAATTAATTGTGCTTTTCAAATAATTGGGCTCAAACACTACTACAAAAATGGCCAAAGAGACTACTTATAAGTGACGACCGTTGGAATTCACTAACCTGTTTCTTAAATATGTGAAACCACTTATTCTCCAATATCGGTTTCTTATGTTTAACTAGTAAACTTATTAAGATAGTTGTTGAGAGATACGCCAACTACTTCTAGGTAAAATCGGTTTCATTGATTTTTTTTTAATAATTTCTTTTCCAACATAATACTGCTTGTACATGAGATAGTTTTTCTATCTAACCTAATCTGATTAGGATTGATGTCTTTGACGAAATCTGGTTTTGTTTATTTCTAATGACGAATTTGATTTTGTTTTGATATTTGAATTATGAAATTAGGGTTTTTTTGTTATGAATTCGTATTCATATTGTTTTAATTTTTAGATTAGAGTACAGTGTGGTAAATTGTTGTTATCACCATGAGTTGTCTGAGAGATACAACAGGTGGTTATTTACTTCTCTACTTCAATCGCATCATTGTGCTCCTCCCTTTTATAGTCTTCATCACTTTTGTGCTTATAATTCTTTTTCTTTCTTTTCAAATTCTAATTTGTAAATTTCTATGTCGTAATTCCCCAAATCAAATCTCTATAAAAAAGTGTTTTTTACCTCATTTTGGATAGCTTAATCCGGAGAATGATACAACAAAGTTGTTTACGACTTCCCATGTACGATATATATGCATTATTTTTTTAATTTCGATTTTGCTAGCTTGTGTAGACGTCCGTCTCAATTCTTGTTATCTTATTAAATTACTTATCTTTTAGTTTTGATTTTGATTTGATCACTTGCTTAGTATAATTCTGAATCTAGGTTTCTAGTTTTGTGTTCTATTTGCTTCAAAAATCTGTTTGGATTTTAATATATGGATTTTCTCCTGTTATTTTTGAAGTTTCAAAGGAATAATTAGAGATGACTCTTGGTAAGATAAAGTCCAAAACATAGAGCAAATCAAAGAAAATGAAGCATGTCCCAGATAAAAATTCCCCTTTGTTACCCACCAAACGCCATGAAGAATCTAGGTTTGATGAGTTTAATGAGTTTCATTTCTATGGCAATCTTTAATTTGTGAATAACAATTATTGGAGTTAAAATTATGACTTTACCAGCTAGGCAGCTACTATGAAGATTCTAAGTCTTGGGCTTGTTATGATCATTGTTAAGACTCTAGTGACTGAAATGATCCATTGATATGTTGCTTAAGTTTAGCAGGGCAGGAAAATCTTCCTCTTATAGATGGTGGTCTTATACTCTTATGGGGGATGCTTTCGGCAACTATGGGTCGAAGTTTGCTGCTACTTGCTGTTTTAGTTAACAATGTTGGTATTCTTATAGTGTACCTAATTGTCATATATAGGTGCATATAATTTGGGTTTTCAGGTTGATTATATTGTTATTGTTGATTGTATTTGCTTATTATGACTTAATATGTTTGCCTTTATGGCGAGGTTCTTTGAAAGTTCAGGATTCTTTGCACTAGTGTTTAGACTTAGGGTATTAATTAAGACATTACTGTTTCAATTCTTCCTCTTTTGGTTGCCTGAAGATATAGGCAATAAGGACTTGGATTTTATTGCGAAAAGGGTTGGAGCCATAAAGAATTATTATCTAACTTAATTCCCTTTTGATTTTTTCTTGCCAAGTTTGTATATATGAAAGTTTTAAAATATAGATATACTAGTTCTAATTATAATTATCTGTAATTATTGTGTAGTACTTCCTGGGATTCCTAGCACTTATTCGCAAGAGATGATTAATGAGGTAAGAGATACGTGGGTGAAATATTTAAACAATCAAACACGAGACGATGGAATTAGAAGACAACGGGCAAGTTTCAATTGTACATATTATTTGCTCAAGTTAGAATTTTAATTTTAGTAATTATCATTAGATTATAGAAACTTTATTTTGAAGACATTAATTATTGGAAGAAATTGATGCTTCGACTAGTGAAATTGGTTTTGTATGTAAATTAAATGTAGCAAGTATTTTTTTACATTATTAATAAAGGAAGCTAGAATTTTTGCTTCATAACATTATTTTAGCTATTTATAGATTTGTTTTATAAAAAAAACATATATACAAGGAACCGCAAATACAGGAGCAGATACAAATAATGTATGTATATTGTAACATTTTAATTAAAAAAACATGTAATACACTTATGAAACAGGTTATGGTTAATAACTAGTTTCTAAGGGTAAGGTAAGGAGATTGGTTATAAATGTTAACTAGTCTTCTAACCTCTTTTCACAGTATATGTACACTTATCTAAGAGACTGGTTTTACCTATCAACTGGCCCCTCAAAGAATCAAAGAAACCATGTATTATAACCGGTCTGTTAACCTAGGACACCTGTAAGATGGAGACGTGTTGTAATCCTGTTTCCTAGGTCGTTTTCAACCGGTTTTCCATACCTTTTTTTATAGTAGTGAATAACAAGCAGTAAGGTGAAGCCAAGGTATTGTCTAAACTAGATTGAATGCTATCTAATCAAGCATGGGTTTATGCACATAACTCAGCAGAATTAAATTTCTAAAATGAAGATAAGTTTGATCACTGACCTGCACTTTTGACTGTATACTTGAGAATGTGGAAGAGTTCTTAGCGTTACTTGGACATTGCTAAGCAAGCCTAGTCTATACATGTTCAAGGTTCCAAAATGTTCAGAGTTATCAAGAATCTCAAAAAGGTAAAAGAAGCATTGAAAGAGCTGAATAAACAAGGTTTTTCAGAAGTGCACATAGTAGATTTGAAAGCACAGTAGAAGATGACTGAAGCGCAAAAGCTCATGCATATGCATCCTGGAGATACATAACTAGTTGAACTGGAAATGCAAGTAGTGCTAGAGTACAAGGAGAAACATAAGATGTATATTGATTTTAAGTCATAAATCAAAGCTAGATTGGCATAGAGGCCGGTGGAGATGAAAATACAAATATTATCCATCAAAGCCTTAAAGCAAGAAGAACGCAAAACCTGATATACAATATCCAAGATGAATAAGGTGTATTGTTTGATAAGCCTGATAGGGTTGCAGAAGATTTTCTTACATCTTATAAGAAGCTCTTGGGGGGACTACAAGCACTGGATCTAGGCCTAGAGTAATTAAACAAATAGTGCAAACTGGCCCAACTCTCACAGAGGATCATAAAGTCATCCCTACTGCTCCTTATACTGCTGAAGAAGTTAAGGATGCTTTATTTTCCATTTATGGATCCAATGCACTAGGGCTTGATGAATTTGGGGCTTCTTTTATAGAGTCAACTGGGATATAATCAAGGAAGATGTCATAGCTGCAGTTTTGGAGACTCTTCAAAGTGGCAGAATCTTGAGAGAATTAAACAACACCACAATTACTTTGATATACCTAAAACTAGGTATCCAAGTATTGTGACTGAATACAAGCCTATATCTTGTTGTAACACCCTGTACAAGTGTGTTACTAAGGTCTTATGCAACAGACTAAGACAAGTTTTACCCGACATCATCGTAGAGAATCAGGGTGGCTTTGTACCTGGCAGATACATAGTACATAACATTATGGTTGTTCAAGATCTTGTGAAGCATTATGGGAGGAAAAAGGTGAAGCCAGGATGTCTGATGAAAATAGATATAACAAAGGCATATGATAATGTCAACTGGGATTTCTTGCAGGAAATGTTGACTCAGCTGGGTTTCCATTGGCAGTGGACCTAGTGATGCGATGTGTCACAACTCCCATGTTTTACCTTATGATCAATGTTGGAAGGGTATTTCAAAGCTTCCAGAGGCTTGAGATAAGAGGGCCCTTTATCCCCCTTGTTGTTTATAGTGAGTATGGAATAGCTCTCTAAGGAATTATGCAAGCTATGTGAACTGGAATAATTTCAATTTCATCCCAAATGCAAGGAAATGCAACTAACACACATGTGTTTTGCAGATGACCTTATTCTTTGCTGCAAGGATGAGTTTTCATCTATTTACTTGTTGCAGAAAGCTTTCAAATTGTTCTCAGTCACTTCAGGATTGCAAGCTAATGTAAACAAATATGCTATCTACACTTATGGAATCGCGGAGGAGGAGGTAAAAAGAATTACAAATGCATCTGGTTTTGTGAGAAGTAGAATGCCATTTAAGTAGGGGTATATATTCTAAGAAAATTTCTAAGGTACAATGTGACATGATCATAGAAAAGATGACATCAAGGATTAGGCTTTCACTAGTGGAAAAATAAGGAAAGGTTGCGCTAAAAAGGCCCTTAGGGCTGCGCTTTTTGACTGCAGCCCTTCACTTTTTAAGTAGGGCTGCACTTTTACCTAAAAAGCGCAGCCCTTGAAGCTTAGAAAGGCTGCGCTTTTTAGGTAAAAGCGCAGCCCTTCCTATCAAAAAAAAAAAATTTGACAATTATTTTTTATCAAACAACATGATTATATGTATAAACAACATGTTGTTGATAACCCTCAAACCACTCTCATTCAAACAGATGAAACAAGACTAACATATTCCACAATAAACCAAAAACACCATACTTGCCCTTCTGAAATTACATAAATTCATCAAAACAAAGTTCAACAAAAATGAACAAAAATGAACGAAAATGAACAAAAATGGAAAAAAATGAACAAAAATGAAACGAGAACAATCCCGAACGACGCCGTATTGGACTCTTCTCGCTGGAGAATATCAACGAATAACCGGCACCGGTGGTTCCGGTTAACAATTTTCTGACGATCGCATTTAGTAGGAGAGAGATCTGCGGCTGAACTCGACGGCGATAAAAACAAAACTGGAGATGGTGAAACAGATGATGATGTTGATGAAGACTTCTGAGGAGAGAGAATCACTATGATTTTCTTGTCTTTTCTGGTTATTAACGACGCTTTTTCATAATCATCGATAACATTAGCGAGATCATCGTCGGATTTCATCGTTACAAGAACGTCAAGATCTTCGCCTGGTAATTGACATCGAAGATTGACTGGATAACCGCATAAATTCTCGAGCTTCGTTATTAATTCTGTAATCCGAACAAAAAACAACTCAATTAATGAATTCCAAAACCTAAAAATAAATACACGAGAACAACGCAATTTTGAATTTTATCCAAACTTATACAACTTTACAACGGACGAAATAAAAAATGAAAAAAAATCAGGGAAACAAATGCAAATAAAACAAACGAAACCCTAATTAAAAATACAAAACCCTAAATAACAAAAACAAAAGCAACCAAAAGTTATACTCTAAAATTACAAACAAAAATAAGAAAATGGAACGAAAACAAAAATTTTTAAAAATAAAAATAAACCCAACCCAAGATACGGTTTATTCTTTTGGAGGCTTTGTCGGTTTTCACCTTTGCAAATCAGGCAGGTCTAGACATGCTCGAAACGACCTTGGTTGCCCCATTTCTCTGGAGAAAATCTTAGATGACCATGGACGAAAAACTCTCTGCTCAGAATTCCCCCAGATTCTTCAACAGGTCTTGATAAATCGGTTTACCAACCTTTGAAAGATAACTAATTCAACTCAGAAATATATGTTTGCATGTTGATGCTGATGTTATCATACAATTGTGCAGGTTTTGCTTGCCTTCAAGAGAAGAGGGAGGGTGAGAGAGAAGCGTGAGAGAGAGAGAGAGAGAGGAGAGAGTTCGTTTAAATTGTGAGGCACTTAATTCTTTTTTTTTTAAAAAAAGCCCATAGAAGGGTTGCGCTTGTTTAAAAAGCACAGCCCTATTTGTATAGAAGGGCTGCATTTTTTTAAAAAGCGCAGCCCTTCTGTAACAATAGGGCTGCGCTTTTAAAAAATTGCAGCCCCTATAACAGTAGGGTTGCACTTGTTTAAAAAGCGCAACCCTTCTATAACAGTAGGGCTGCGGTTTTTAAACAAGTGCAGCCCATCACAAAACAGGACTACGCTTTTCTATTAAAACGCAGCCCTACTTTAACAAAGGGCTGCGTTTTATTTAAAAGCGCAGCCCTACTGTATAGAAGGGCTGCGTAATGAAGAAAGCGCAGCCCTTCCTTTTTTTTCCCCTAGTGTTTGGAGCTCCAGAAACTTGGCATATGCTGCAAGAACACAACTAATCAACTCTGTGCTTGTGAGTCTACATAAATATTGGGCTTAGATGTTTATATTGCCTAAAAGTATCCTTGATGAAGTGAATAAATTTTTTAGCGCCTTTTTACGGAGTAGTTCTGCTTATTCATCAAGACCTAGAGTTGTGCCCTAGGAACATTTGTGCTAGAGTAAAGCATGTGGGGGGATGGGTTTCAGAGATGTGATCATGTGGAACTTAGCTTGTTTAGGAATGTATGTTTGGACCATTGCTTCCAAACAGGACAATGTCTGGATTACATGGATACATTTAGTCTACATATGGGGTGAAAAACTGGTGGAGCTACTATCCTAAAGTTGGAGCTAGTTATTATTGGAGGAAAATTTGCCAAGTCAAAGACAAGCTTAAGAACTACTTTTTAGAAACTTTACTTATTCATGATAATTAATTGTATTCTCAACCCAATTTGTTAAAGGAGTCCGAATAATTATTCTTGATAACTAATTATCTTTCTATTAATTTTTTAATACATATTTTCTAAGATAATGGATTTAGATTAAAATCTTATTTTGTCTCTTTAGATAATTGATTTCCGGATTTAAATGGTAATATTTGATAAAGATAATAAGAATCATTTAAAGAATGATTTAATGACAAACCGTGTCAGATATGCGGATGCGCTTCATCCCAATGCTTCCTGGCATAGTTTCTTGCGCACACACAATGTGAGACAGTAAGCAAAACCCAGAAATGCGTAGGAGGATGCATGAGCGCACAGTGGTGCACGTGGTGCATCACTATTGCGCATCGTGCAAGGCTGTAGCTTATCTTTTATTTTCTTGGTTTTAACTATAAATAGGCCAAGCCTCGCCCAAATTTCGGCACTCTTGTTTATGTGTTTGTACTCTCTCATACTCGTCTTAATATCATGTACTCCTACATACTTTAAGTAAATACACTCTCAAATAGTTTAAACACATACATACTTTTGGTCTCGCATTGGTTTTATTACAAGATCCACGATTGCTCCTTCAAAAGATCCATAATCTCTAATATTCAGGCGACGACATTGGTATATTTCCAAGGGTCCTTAATATATTTCATGTTACTAATGCACTTTTCATGATGTAGATCTCAAAATAATTTCATGACATGTGTATATTCTTCTCCTTAATATATTCTCTATACTTTTGTACATATTTTTTTGTTTTCATGTTTATTATTTTCATCACTTGAGATGCTTATTAATGCCAAGTACAATACCTAAACAAATATTCTAACATCAAATAATATAATTTGGAAAATTGACTTAAGATCGCAGTAATATGATTGCTTAATAACATGTCACTAAACATTAGTCTTTTTGTGTTTAATGAACCGATTTAAACAATTCTTTTTAGTGCATTGAAATTTACTTCTTAATTGTATAATTGCATAAAAATAGGCTAAGAATAGTGTTGAATAGAGGCCAACGACGGGACAATGTGATTCATGATCATGTTCGTACCCTCACCCTCGAACTTTATTTTCGATTCAATAACCAATCATGAAGCTATGACTGGGAAATTTACATTGTATAAGTTTCTAACTTGTCCTTATGATTTCATAATATCCAATTAGGTTCAATGACCCGTAATTATTGATTTGTAATAAAAATGATTAATATGGGAGAATAATAGTTCATTTGTCCCCTTTTTGATCAACCTAGTTCGAAAATTTCTTAGACAAATGAAAATCAAACTAGCAATATACCAAAGGGATTAGAGAAGATTCAAATGACTTATTACTTGTTTGACTCACTTAAATGGATAAAAATTATAAAATCACTATGGAGAAATGAAGGAGATATTTTGAATGTTTAGGGTCAATGATGATTGGAGGTTGTGTTCTATAATAATGGTTTTAATCATTAATTATTCAGTGTCTACTCTTTGCTTAAATAAATGAGCAAACTAGTAAAAGGTCTGAACCTCTCTTTTACATTAATCAACAAATACAATTTCCCCTCCACATAAAACTTAATCTTGTCACAATATTGAATTAGGTTAAGTTACAACTTCTTTCAAACTAGTAAAAGGTGCAAGCCATTTCTTAGTGGTACCCAATGCCAAATATTTATTCATACCGATTTAGTTTTATAGTCATATGCAACAATATCTCATTCCACAACTTCTTACATAAAGTAAACTAGACAATGCATCAAAACAAACATTAGTGACACCTTGTAATGTAAAATTATAATTAACTAATAAGTTGGCATTTGACAACATATACCCACACTTATATAAATTATTATATTTTACTTATTATAAAAACTTGAAAAAGTGTTGTTATTGTTATGACCATATATATCATATGTTTTCAAAAAACTGAAAATCAGTGGACTCTTCACATAGGGTTATTGTTATCCACATTGCTCTATTTAAATGTAGTTTCTTTGAATAGATTTCATTGTTGTAAGTAATTAACTATTTTATTTACTTATTTTTTGAGTCTATTTTAAAGGGTACGTAAAATAGCTAGAAAAGAAGCTATATGTATAAGGAAAATAAAATAGCAGCCCCAATTTTCATACAAACCATGTTATATATATATATATATATATATATATATATATATATTATATATAATATATATAATATATATATATATATATATATATAATATATATATATATATATATATATATATATCATGTCCATGTGTACCATAAATGTATGAATAACATTTTGCTTTTGAGAAAACTATGTGAATCATAAAATAATTTTGCCAATCATGAGAAACAATATATCTCAGTATCGAATATATAAAGGAATAAACAAAAAAAAATTGAAAGAATAATACCTACATTTGGGGAATCAGCAAGACTAAAATTTTCTAATTTAGTCCATTTTGAAAATTGAGAAAAAGATCAAAGGAGACATTTTCAAATTAAAGGACAACCATAACCAATCTATCAAATTTTATATAAAAGTATATGATAAATATTTAGGTTAGGTTTATTTCTCAACAATATTATAGACATACTATATTGATTATATTTTTTTCTGCAATGAATGACATTATGACACTCTTAATTTTCAAAAATTACATTGCAGATATTTTGCATGATAGTGTTGCCGAGATATAGTCAATTTGATGTTACAAATTATCGACTTATTATCGCCAATTTGCTCATATGTTCGAGTTGGAAGGTGAAATAAACCTCAAATTAATTTAATAAAATTCATGTCTAAAAGCGGGGGGAATGAATTATTTATGAGAAAGACAATTGATAAGTTTTGGATCTTTTACATATTCAGGGGGTGTTGCATTTAGTATTAATGGCTATATAAATAACCCCTTATGTACCAAACTATTATAACATATATATAATGTTTCAATATCGATATGTTAAAAATTCTTATTTCTTAAACTATTTTGGTAATTCAGCTTAAAATTACCATTAAAGAAAGAAACTAGAGCGAGAAATGATAGCGGAAAGGAGAACAACATAAGGTAAATAATAACAATAAATTTTTATTTTAAATTCAAATATGTGCCTCATTTATTTTATTCAGATATGGGTTTAACAATACATATATGTAAAACACATTTTTTTTTTGTATTGTTTTAAGTACAACAACAAAGGTTGCTGGTTACACAATGACGGTTACGAGCGTTTACTCCACAATATTGCGTACATGTATCAAAAGTACAGTTGCTTTGGGGAACGCAAGAGTCAGATCGATCTACTCCAAAATGTCCGTTAGACCTTGAACTCATGACACAAGTACCTTAAGCCATGAAATAAAATATTAGGCAAATGAATATTGTATCATACAGTAAAAAAATAAAAAACTAGCAGTTCTACTTTACAAATGAAGGTTGTAGGCTGGCATTTAGGTGTTGTCATATTTTACCTTCCAGTTCTTACGTGATTGAGTATAGATTATATGTATTGTGACAAATCCAGTTTGTTTCTACAAATATTTTTTCCCTTAATTCAATAAGAATATTGAAGAAGTGTTTATAATGTTTATCTAATTAAAGCTCCAATTTTGCAATTTCTAAATAATATATGTATCATATATCGATAATAAAATTTTTTTTTATGTAAGTGTAGCATCTACGTGACAACATCTTTCATGCATTAAAAATCATAATTCTTTTGTAAGTTTATTTTTTCCCTAAAATATAACACGAACTTTTTATTCAAAGGGAAACTAAAATAACTTTGTACATCAACATCAAACATAATGTACCCGCTACAAATCTGAATTTTCAATTTATGTCTTTTAATTAAGTATGTTTTTTATTGTTAGTTTTGATCTTATAGTTAGACTGATAAAATTCCACAATAATAAACTATTGTACTTGCTACACAAATCTCATTTATTCTTTTTGGGGGTATGTATTTAATAGTAAAAAAAAAAAAAAATAGGATCCTACCAATTCATAAACTGAAGAATAAATATACTAAACCCCTTAAAAAATGTATAAAGATAACAACATAACATCACAACCCATATAACTACTTTTGTTGAACTGGCCTTAGGTGATGTATTTTCGTTGTTTTTAGTTGTTTTAGTTATGAAATTAATTGAAAATTTTCAATCCGTAATTTCTCAATATTATATGTAATTAAAGTATTAGAAATCCTTGTTTATAAATAAGTGTCATATTATGAAATAACAAAAAATGTGGTTTGAGCTATACAAATATTTGATTACTATTAACATGTTAATGTTGAGAGGGCCATATATATTTTATAAAATATAATCTTTAATTACTATTATACTCCCTCCGTTTCCTAAAGATTTTCCCTCTTTCCGTTTAAGGGTGTTTCCAAAAGATCTTCCCTCTTTTGCTTTATTCCTTATTTGGCAAAACAAATTTCCCTATTTATCCTCTCATGTCACTATCATATGGTCCACCATTACATTAATAATTCAATTTTACTCCCTTTCTCTCTCCTACTTTAACCCCTTTTTATTTGTTTATTTATCTTAACCCCTTTCTCTCTCCTACTTTACTCACACCATGCCCCACACAACTTGATTTTCCTTGGTATCTGTAGGAACAGTAAGTGGGAAGATCTTTAGGAAACGGAGGGAGTACAAAATATGATTCAACAACAATAATAATGATGATAATTTTCGCTTACCAAAGGATAAGATGACTAATAGCACTGTAACAATGCGCATAAATGATGTCTTTTCAGCCATTGGTGGAGACTTGTAAACTTTTTTGGAGTAAATTGATTTTAGAAAAAGTAAAGATAAAGTAGTGAACTAGGATGTAGAGATATGAGAAAATAAAATACATACTTTTTGCTCTTTATATAATTGTGCATTACTATTATTGTTGATTTTTTTAAGAAAATCATGATTTCATCTCTTTCTATATATTTATATAGATTACAATATACTTCTTTTTATGAAAATCACTATTTCTATTTAATTTCTTCATAATACTATATATGAATGATTTATCACCTATTTTTATTAAATATTCATTTGGATCTTTCTATTGCTGGAAGATCACTTATTCACTTATTGTAGACACATAATCATGTTTTTCCATATGAGTACCCAATGATTATACATACCACCATCCTAATTGGTCCGATCATAAATATATTATAAGCCAAGGAGATAGGCGAAAACCCGTTCTAAAAGCAAAAAGTTTGTTTATTTTAAAGATTCAAAGCCCAATTAATTATTCATGATAATTAATTTTATTCTCAACCCAATTTGTTTAAGGAGTCCAGATAATTAGTTTTGATAACTAATTATTTTTCTATCAATTTTTGATACATATTTTCTAAGATAATGGATTTGGATTAAAATCTTATTTTGTCTCTTTAGATAATTGATTTTTGGATTTAAATGGTAATATTTGATAAAGATAATAAGAATCATTTAATTACAAATCGAGTCAGATATGCGGATGCGCTTCATCTCAATGCTTTCTGGCATAGCTTCTTGCGCACACACAACTACAAGACAATAAGCAAAATCTAGAAACGCGTATGAGGATGCATCAGCATACAGTGCTGCATGTGGAGCATCACTGTTGCGCATCGTGCAACGCTGAATCTTATCTTTTTATTTTCTCGGTTTTAACTATGAATAGGCCAAGCCTCGCCCGAATTTTGGAACGCTTTCTTATGTACTTGTACTCTCTCATACTCATCTTAATATGAGGTACTGTGAACAAATAGGTCACAGGTTTGAATCCCCTCCCCTTCTTTGTACTGCCTTCGTGGCTCCTATGGATCAAAAAAAAAAAACATACTTTAAGTAAATGTGCTCTTAAACAATTTAAACACATAGATACTTTCGGTCTCGTATTAGTTTTGTTACAAGATCCACGATTGCTCCTTCAGAAGATCTTTACTCTCTAATACTCAGGAGACACTAGTAATATATTCCCAAGGGTCCTTGTTATTTTTCATTTATAACGCGCTTTTCATGATGTAGATCTCAATACAATTTCATGACTTGTGTATATTCTTCTCCTTAATATATTCTCTATAATTTTGTACATATTTTCTTATTTTCATGTTTATTATTTTCATAACTTGAGATGCTTATTAATTCCATGTACAATACCTAAACAAATGTTCTAACCTCTAATAATATAATTTGGACAATTGACTTAAGATAGCAGTAATATCATTGCTTAATAACATGTCACTAAAAATTAATCTTTTTTGTGTTTAATGAATCGATTTAAACAATTATTTTTAGTGCGTTGAAATTTACTTCCTAATTGTATAATTGCATAAAACTTGTCTAAGAATCATGTTGAATAGAGGCCAGTAGTGGGATAACCTGATTCATAATCATGTTCGTACCCTCACCCTCGAACTCAATTTTCGATTCAATGACCAATCATGAAGCTTTGACTGGGAAATTTACATTGCATAAGTTTCTAACTTGCCCTTGTGATTTCATAATATCAAATTAGGTTCAATGACCCCTAATTATCGGTTTGTAATAAAAGTGATTAATACGGCAGAATAATAGTTCATTTGTTCCCTTTTTGATCAACCTAGATCGAAAATTTCTTAGACAAATGAAAATCAAACTAGCAATACTAAAGTGATTAGAGAAGATTTAAATGACTTATGACTTGTTTGATTCACTTAAATGGATAAAAATTGTAAAATCACAAAGGAGAAATGAGGGAGATAATTTGAATGTTCAGGCTCATTGATGATTGGAGGTTGTGTCCTATAATAGTGGTTGTCATCATTGATTATTTTGTGTCTACGCTTTGCTTAAATCAACGAGTGAACTAGTAAAAGGTGTGAACCTCTATTTTACATTAATCTACAAATACAATTTCCTCGCCACATAAAACTTAATCTTGTCACGATATTAACTTCTTTCAAACGAGTAAAAGGTGCAAGTCATTTCTTAGAAATTACACTTTTTGAAATGGTTTTGAATCGCTTTTTCAGACTACTCTGCCCTTGGATCGGACCAATTAAGACCATGGTATGTTTCATCATCGGATCCTTAAATGGGGAGACACGATTATGTGTCTACACTAATACTGCCGTGCGAGAAACTTTTGCAATCTGGTTTGTAGGCACCTATGATTAAATTGAAACCACTCCCTAATCATTTAAAGTATGTTTTCCTTGGTGAGAGAGAAGCTTTACTAGTGATCATCTTTAGTAAGTTAACCAATGAACAAGAAGAGAAGTTGGTGGTGCTCCTGAAGGAGTATAAATTGGCTATTGGATGGACTATTGCTGACATTAAGGGTGTAAGTCCATCCACATGCATGCATCAGATATTGCTAGAGGAGGAGGCCAAGCCAGTGAGACAACCCCAACACAGATGGAATCCACCTATGATGGAGGTAATCAAGAAATAGATCATGAAATTGCTGCAAATGGGTATGATCTTTCCTATCTCAGGTAGCAAGTGGGTAAGTCCCACCCAAGTAGTGCCCGAAAATTCTGGTGTAACTGTTGTAGAGAACCAACATGGTGACTTCGTTTCTACCCGAGTTCAGAATGGATGGAGAGTTTGCATTGATTACCGCTAATTGAATGTGGTAAAGAGAAAGGATCATGTCTCCTTGCTCTTTATTGACCAAATGCTTGAGAGACTTGTAACGCGTGCTTTTTATTGTTTTCTTGATGGTTATTTAGGATATTTTGAGGTACTTGTGGCGCCGGAAGATCAAGAAAAGACTACTTTTACATGTCCATTCAGCACATTTGCATATCGCCGTATGCCCTTTGGATTATGTAAGGCACCTGCAACTTTTAAAATGTGTATGATGAGCATCTTCTCAGAGTATTTTGATCATTTCATGGAGGTTTTTATTGATGACTTTACTGTCTATGGTGATTCTTTTGATACTTGCTTACATCATTTGTCTCTTGTGCTCAAATGTTGCTTAGACTCTAACCTTTTTTTGAATTCTGAAAAATGTCACTTTATGTTTGAACAAGGTATAGTGTTAGGTCATGTTATCTTACCTAAGGGAATCAAGGTGGATAAAGCAAAAATTGACATCATTCGATCTCTCCCTTATCTCACTAATGCTCGTGAATTGCGATCTTTCTTGGACATGCAAGTTTTTATCGTAGGTTCATTATGGCTTTTCCAATGATTTCATCTCCTTTGCGCAAGCTATTGCAAAAGGACGAAAAATTTGAGTTCAATGAGGAGTGTAAGAGAGCCTTTGATGCATTAAAGGAATTGCTCATTTCTACACCTATCATTTAAGCCATAAACTAGTCTCTACCATTTGAGATGATGTGTGACGTTAGCGATTATGCGGTTTAATGTCCCCTTTGAGGTAACTATTATATACCCTTATGGTGTAGTAGGTCCCAAGTATTTATACTAATAAACGATTTAATGTCAATGGGCAACGACTTAAGCATTACTCTGAGGGGTTCAAAGTAGAAAATGTTGATTTCTTTGAGCCCCAATATGAAGAGTGAGTCATCATGCACTTAGTCGAGCCAATAACTTCAAACAAAGGCGCTTCTTGGGAGGCAAACCGAGTATCTTATCATTTCTTTTTCTTTGTTATTTTTTGTTTTGCATTTCTTTTTAGTTCAATTATTTTATTTTATTTTACTTTCTTATTAATATTCTTATTATTAGCATTTGATGATTTCCTTTTGTGTAAAGCTTTAAAAAAAAGAAAAAAATTGCACAAAACACGATAAATTTGCTCCCTACAGCAGCAACCGAGTCGCGAGGTGCAGTGTCCCAGCTATTGGGCAGGACGAGTTCCAGGAGTAGGTTCAGCCTGCGGGTCGGTGAAATTAGTGGTTCGCAGCAGTAGTCGCGGGTCGCGGCTAAACCCTCACTAGGAGCGGCAATCGATGGAGTCTCCAGGTATGTGTTTAAAAAAGATTCAAATTTCAAAACAGAAAAAAAACATGCACAATCGAAACACAAGAAAACCAAAAAAAAGTCTTCTCCCTCCCCCTCATCCCTTTTTCACGTTCTTTTCTCTCTCTTTCACTTTCTTCTCTCTTTCTATTGATTTTCCACCCTCACACCTTCATCAAAATTTTCCCCTCTATTCTCATTTTCTAATCTTTACCACCATTAAAATCACCATAAACACAATTCCAATCACATACACTTTACCCGAAATTCATCAAAACTCCAGAAATTAGGGTTTTACAATTTGAAGAGTATTTGGAAAAATTGGAAGGTTGTAGTTGTATTCCTGGACATCAAGCTGATGAATTTCACGTGAGCAAGCCACAATTTTCTTTTGGTTGATGTTTTTGGAGGATTTATTGTCTCTCATGAGGTAAATTTTGAAATTCAATTGGGATATTTTGAATTTTTTCCAATTAGTTGGTTGCTTGATGATACATCCCCATGATTGAATGTTTAATTTGCGAGTTGATGCTTGTGCTCATGGTATGATTGGATATTGTCACTAGTAGTCATGTGTTGAATTGCATTGAGATTTTTGGTGATATTTGTTGCGTTGTGGATGTGACAACTTGTTGTTTCTAATTGTTGAGGGAGTGAAAAACCTTGTGAGAGTGGAAGTGAGTTGCCATGGCTAGAGATAGGAAAAGACCCATACCGGCTCCTGAGAATATGACAAAGAAGAAAGCTAAAACATCAGAGACGAGGACATCTTCCTCAAAACCGGGGGAGATTATACTATGGGGGTTATGTACCTTAGTGATGTTCACAAGAAAAGGTCGGCATCTTTGGCTCGACCCACAAGAAAGGTACACGTCACTAAATTCATTGATTTGGACACTTTAGCGGTTTTAGGTATAGATGATGTGATGAAGAAGTTTTTTCGTAAGATGGAAGCATTTCTAGGCAACAAGACGAAAATTTATGTTAATACACGTATGAGTTCTTATCTACTTTGGAAAGAGCAATGAACGAGGTCCAAGAATCACTTTTCGCCTCAATAATAGTAGATATGATGAAAGCTATGATGAGATCTGAGAGGCTTTTAGTTGGGACCTACCTCCTACTGAGAATGAATAAACTCCTTTGCACCACCACACTTGTTTAGTATTTTGACAGGCTATTACAGAAACAAAGTTAACACCCATGGTGAAAGAAGTTACAAAATGCCTCACTCCGAGCTTCGATTAGGTCATCATTTTTTAACCACCACGGTGTCTTTCCAAGGAGAAGCCACTAAAATGACACGTATTTAGATGAGTTGTCTTTGGGCTATGACTCCAGAGGGTGTTGAAATTCCTGATTGGGTAGAAATCTTTGTGGAGCAGTGTTTGAAAGTGTGTGATAGCACTTTTGGGAATCTGATTATGGGGGCATGATTACTCTTTTGGCAAAACATATAGGGATTGAAACTCCCGACACTATTAAGCCCTTACAGTCTAGTAGTGTTTATTATATTTGTACATTGATAAAAGTTGAGATGCTTGCTCAATCTGATCAAGAAGGGTCTTATTTTTGGTGTCATGGGCCGAGTCATTCTTTTAACTTGAGACTTCCTAAGCTTGATGGCATGGCTCATGGCTCTTTCTGTGTTCCATTGGCTCGTGATTTCTTTATTCCTCCTGATTCTGATGTTGCTCCATACTTAGGTAACCTTATGGCGATAGTTGAATACCCATTGTTTGAAATGCCTTCAAATCAAGTCTCGTTCTATCAGGAATGACCTGTTGACATGTCAAATCAACAGCAAAGGAAAGGGCAATTACATAAATCATACCACTTATATCAAATTTTCACTACGAAACATGACAACCTCCTTAAGATGATCCATAAGCTATGTAGTAGGGTTTAAGAAACTTGCTCCCTCGACTAGACACCACAATATAAAGAGCTCACTAGAAGTGACAACCCCTACACTATCTCCCCTAGGAAAAATAGTGAAAGAAAGAAAACGATGTCTGGTGCCCAAGCTAAGACTAACAATCCCCAAATAAAGTGCACGATGGGGATAATAGATTGACTGGCCAGTGATTCAGGTCCAAAAAATATTATCATTGTAACGATCATGTCGATTATGATGCAGTCCATATGAGTCCTTAGTAGGCCAACAAAAAATGGCATTTCACCGTATTACGTTCAATTGCTAGATTTGTTCATGAGTTGGAAGGAGATGGAACGGGTATTTTATTTGTATAAGAGACCATGCATGTGGAGGAATTCTGGTCAACCTACAGAGTAAAACAATTGTTGAGGTCACCATCTATTCCTAGTTTAGTTGTCACTTCATGATCATAGAAACGAGTGGGGCGAAGGCGACGGGCATTAGGGACACCAAAACGATATAGGTAATCCTCACAAGTGAATTGAATGTGTCGGGTGTCCAAAGAGGTGGTTTAATGGTGGGTTGAGGAGCTGGATTGGAGGGCACAATGGTGGATGAATTACGGGTGTTTTTGAGATAGGAGGTGAAAGTGTGCCGGTTAGGGTTTGCTCTAAAGGATGTCCTAGGAGGCATGATGATCACACGCAAGGTAAACATAACCAACAAGTTCACAATAGAATGCCCATTGACTATCTCAATGCAATTAGTCCAATATCAAGCATAAAAATATCACTAATAATTTAACTTCACAAGTAATCAATACACCACTAAAACGTCAAAAACATGCATCCACTAGCCAACACAAAAGATCGTTCGATATTGAGCAAGAAGCCAAAAAATTACAAGCAAGTATAAAACACATAAATCAATATCAAGCAAGTACTACAATGAATTTGAGGGCCTTTTTCTCCAATTTTCTTCAAATTCGAACCACAAACAAACCCCCAATTCAATTGCAAAGTTAGGGTTTATACAATTTTGGGTGTAAAAAGGAGAAACAGGGTGAGTGAAAGAGATTGTGGCGGAGAAGCCTCCCGTGGTGGAGAAGGTCCCCGGTTGGCGGTCGGAAATTGCTGCGGTGACTGATAAATGTGTTTGTGAGGTAATGGGAGTTGAGAGAGTGAGAAGGAGAGTAATGATGAAGGGGGGTCGTGATTTTTGCGAAAAAGGGAGGAGAGATAAAAATTGCGTGTGCAGGGTTAGATGGGGATGAGTGCCAGGCAGAATCTTTTATCGCGATTGTACAATCGAGCACATGATGGATCGGGTTGTGTGGCCTACTGCAATTCTGCTCTAAACTCTCTTCCTCGACTGCATAGTCGAGCACGATTCAATCGCACTGCTGTTTGGACGTGCAATGTTGTGCTTGGGAGTGTGGACTGTGTAATACTGCTTCCTTATTCGACCTACGGTCGAGCATTGTTATGGCTGAATTTTTTGACAGGATGACATTGACGCGATGACGCGATGACTCGATGACGTGATACCATCTGACGTAATGACAAAGTAGATGCAACGCGAAGACACAACGAAGGATGCAAGATTAAGAGCAGCACATTGAATGGTAACGGTCCAGCCAAATAAGGCAAGAGCATTATAAGCCATAAAATCAGTCGTTAAAAGGGACAACATTAAGACGCTGGAGCATGAGCATAGAAGATCTCCCATGATTTAAGCGTGAAGTTAATGTAATAATTTGTGAATTTATTTTTGTATTCGTTGGGGAAAAAGCCAAGGAAAAAAGAAGGCATATAAAAGGGAGAGAGAGGTCATTGACATGTTTTTTACGCAACATTGTGAGTAGGACATTAGAGTGAACTAAGCATTCTTGTAAACGACGGTCAGTCACGAAGAAAGATAGTGAACTATCTTAGTTTGGTGGATCTCCAACCACCCGCGGTTTTTTACCCACCTTCATTGGGGTTTTCCGCGTCACCACTTTTGTGTGTTCATCCCCTTTGATCACCCTTTGCATTCTTTTGTCGCATCATCTTTAACATCATCTGGTTGACACGTCCCAGAAACTTTAATTTCATCATAAGTGATAAATTTTAGCATAAACAATTTGGCGCCCACCGTGGGGCATAACCAGACCATCTACTATTCAAAATCCGTCAAATGGGAGAAACACCTAACCTCGAGGAAATGCGAAGGCAGTAAGAACAAATGAGAGCAGAAATGCTCGAAATAAAGCAAGCTAACGAGCGTCTAACTACCGACTTTACGACATCGCAGGACAGAATCCAGAAATTGCAAGAGGAGTTAGCATCGTCCAAGGCTTCGAAAGTCCGGCGTCGAGAAAATCTGAATGACATCCCTTTGATGGGGAATCTTTCTAAGTCGGATGATGAAGAGCCCGAAGACGACGAAGAGCCCGAGGATGAAGAGCCCTTGAACAATGAAGAGAACAACCAAGGCGAAGGACAAGCGAATCTTATGAAAAGCGCATGGCTCAAATCGAAAAGCAAAACAAGCGCTTGATGAAGCTCATGTCCCAGCTCCCTGGAGCCCCAACACCAGGCATCGTGGAGCATCCCGACGGCTATGCAGAATCACCCTTTGTCGATAGTATCTCAAGGGTCGTGCTCCCCAAGAAGCTCAACCTGCCTACCTAGCTGCTAGTTATGATGGTTCAACCGATCCAGGCGAGCACGTCGCGCAATACAAGCAACGGATGTGGCAAGCATAATCCCTGGCATTTGGTAGAGGCCTGCATGTGCAAGTCTTTAGGCCACGCTCACCGGTCCCGCTCTCAAGTGGCTCGGATCTCTCAAGCCAGGAAGCATTGGCAATTTCTCCACCCTAGTCAATAAGTTCTATGAGAAGTTCGAAGGCAGTCGCAACCTGGAAAAGAAGACGAGCGACCTATATGGCGTCGTGCAAGGACCCAAAGAATCCGTTTTGCGATTATTATAACCGCTTTAACAAAGAAAAGATTAGCATTAAAGATCTTGATACTAAGACTGTTATTGAATGTTTCAGGAAAGGATTAATCTTGTGATCGAAGCTATACAACCGTTTGACGAAGTACCGTGCCAGACGTTTGAGGAAGTCAAGTCGCGAGCGTTAGCACAGATGAGGTTGGAGGAAGACGATGCCATCCTCAACACCATATCCACCCGACGCGCACCAGATACTCCTGCTGATCGGAAGGCTTTCGTCCCTAAGAAGAACAACTGGCGAAGCCACCCTTATAGCCGTTCAAACCAAGTAAATAATGTTACTGACGTTGTCGAAAGTGCAGGTAACAGCGCGAGGACGGTGTCGCCAACCTTCCCTGCTCTAGACTCCTACGGATTTTCCGTCGATGTCGGAGGTGTCGTGACCGATTTATCCAATATCGGAGCGCCAGTTCGTTGGCCAAAAAAGAGCGACCGACCGGAAGCGCAAAAAGATCAAACAAAGTGGTGTCAGTTCCATCATGACCATGGCCATAAGACGGAGGAGTGCATTGCGTTGCGGCGAGAGGTTGCGTTCATGCTCAATAAGGGGCATCTTAAGGACCTCTTGAGCGACAAAGGTAAAGCGCCCTTCGGTAGAAATACCGCGCAGTCCGACCCTCCTGCGTCGCCCACACACGTAAAGGTAATCAACTCATCTCTGGTGGATCTATGTATGTGGACTAACGTATTCCGCAGCCAAAAGGCTAGCAAGAAGGGTACCCCTCGTCCGCCGTTTATAAATCTTGCAGGTCAGCTGAGGAATGCAAGCTCGAAGCAATGGCGATAACCTTTGACAACGACGACATCTGCGACGTGGAGCACCACGATGGATTAGTCATATCCCTGACGGTCAGCAACTGCTTGTTAAAGCGAGTGTTTGTCGATGGGGGCAGCTCAGCCAACATCATATTCAAAAGCGCCCTCGAAGGTATGGACTGTGCGATAAAGATATTACTAAAAAACCTACTGTTTTGGTAGGTTTCAGTGGAGAGGCTCAACATACTGTCGGAGAGATCACACTACCAACGCTAGCCAAAGACGTCAACCTGCCAACCAGATTCAACGTTGTGGACTGCCCGTCAGCGTACAATATCATTCTCGGCACCCCATGGATACATAATATGAAGGTCGTCCCTTCAACCTATCATCAATCGCTGAAGTTTCCTACCAAATGGGGCGTCCAACAAATAAAGAGCGAGCAGAAGTCTGCAAGGGAATGCTATAGTTCATCGCTCAAACCCCCAAAAGCGACTATCTAGCAATTAAAGGATGGGTCAGCGCCCGACGCGCCCAGCGAGAATGACGTGGATGAAGTAATGCTCGATCCATCCATCCCCAATCGTGTCGTCCGAATCGGAGTGACATTGTTGCAAGAAATACGAGGTCAGTTGGTCGATTTTTTGAAAACTAACCAAGATTGTTTTGCTTGGTCCCATGAAGATATGACAGGAATCAGTCATGACGTCATTACGCATAAGCTCAACGTCGACCCCACTCACAAGCCTGTAAAGCAGAAAAGACGCAAGTTTGCTCCTGAAAGGAACCAAGTCATCAATGATGAGGTCCAGAAACTGATCGATACCGGAAAGTATCCAGATTGGCTTGCCAACGTCGTGGTGGTCAGCAAAAAGAACGGGAAGTGAAGAGTCTACATCGACTTCACAGATTTAAACAAAGCATGTCCCAAGAATTCATTCCTCCTCCCTCATATAGATGCATTGCGACGCGACGGCAGGTCACGAGCTTTTAACGTTCATGGACGCGTATTCAGGGTACAACCAAATATTGATGCATCCGGACGACCAAGAAAAGACCGCGTTTGTTACTGATAAAGGTATATATTGTTACAAGGTTATGCCTTTTGGTTTGAAAAATGCAGGTGCCACATATCAGCGACTGGTTAATCAAATGTTTAAAGATCAACTGGGTGACACTATGGAAGTGTACATCGACGATATGCTCGTCAAATCCAAGCGAGCAGACGATCACATTCAGCATCTGTCGGAGGCTTTCGACGTATTACGAAGGTATGGCATGAAATTAAACCCTACTAAGTGCACCTTTGGAGTGTCCGCAGGAAAATTTCTAGGGTATGTTGTGACGCAACGAGGAATTGAATCCAGCCAAGATCAAATAAAAGCCATTATCAACATTCAGTCCCCACGAAGCGTCAAAGAAGCGCAAAAGTTAACTGGTTGCGTAGCTGCGTTAAATCGTTTCATATACCGGTCATCTGAGAAATGTCACCTATTTTATGACGTCTTGAGAAAGAACAAGGGCTTCGAGTGGACGCAACAACACAAAGACGCGCTGCAAAAACTTAAAAGCTACTTAGCGTCGCCGCCATTATTGTCAAAACCAAATATCGGGGAAACATTGCAGCTCTATCTCGCGGTAGTAACGTGTCCGTCAGCGCTGTCCTGACGCGGGAACGGAGAGCCAGCAGCTACCAATCTACTATGTCAGTAAGTCTCTGCTAGATGCGGTGACCAGGTATTCTTCATTAGAAAAGCTCATTTTAGCCATAGTCGTATCTGTTAAAAAACTTAGGCACTATTTCGAAACATATACTATTGTCGTTATGACTAATTATCCTATCAAGTCTGTCTTGCGACACCCGGAATTGACAGGTCGCATGAGCAAGTGGGCAATAGCACTCAGCGTGTACGATATCCAGTTTCATCCAAGAACCGCTGTCAAGTCACAAGCTTTGGCAGATTTTGTGGCAGACTTTAGCCCAGAGCTAGAAAAGCTCGCAGACAACGAAGTCGCAAGGATTAATCAAGTGAACGACGACTCCTGGATACTGTTTGTTGATGGATCTTCTAATTTTTGTGGTGCAGGTCTAGCATTGTGCTAAAGTCACCACAAGGGGGCAAGATAGTACGAGCCATTTGCTGTGAATTTAGAGCGACGAATAACGAAGCCGAGTATGAGGCGCTCATAGCTGGAATGACGTTAGCAGAGGACATGGGAGCAAAGCATTGAAAGTCTTCAGCGATTCTGTTGATAGTCAGCCAAGTCAAAGACGAATTCGCAGCAAAAGACTCTAAAATGGCCATGTATTTAGAAATAGCTTAGAGTAAAAGTAAAGTGTTTAATTCATTTGACATTTTGCAAATACCTAGGGACCAGAATACGCAAGCAGATGCATTGGCCAATCTCGAATCTTCTTTAAGGGACGTTTCGTTTACGTTCGTCCCTATTGTTCATTTGACAAGCCCTGCTATCGCTAGGAGCATCGGGGACGCTGTCACAACGACGACCGATCAGCTTCGAGACAATCATGCCGTCGCGATACGTACTCATTCAAGGAGTACTATTCAAAAAATCTGTCGCGGGCCCCTACCTACGCTGTTTGGAGAAGGAGCACTGGGGGCAAGTCCTGAAGGACATGCATGATGGCACTTGTGGAAATCATTCAAGAGGACGCAACTTGTCCGACAGATTATTGCGCATGGGCTATTATTGGCCAACAATGAGGAAGGATGCAATATGGTAAGTCGTCAAATGTGATAGTTGTCAACGACATGCAGGTATGACGCACAAACCCTGTGAACTTTTCAATCCTACTCTAACACCTTGGCCTTTCATGAAATGGGGCATGGACATAGTTGGTAAATTACCTCCATCCCCAGGTCAAAAGGTCTTTATGTTGGCACTAACTGACTACTTTTCTAAGTGGATTGAAGCAGGTTCTTTTCAACAAGTACGCGATAAGGAAGTGATTTCCTTCATATACACGAACATCATTTGCAGATTTGGCGTCCCTTCCGAGATAGTTTGCGACAACGTGTCGCAGTTCATCAGCAACGAGACAAGACGCTTCTGCGATGAATGGGGCATAGCGTTGCTAACGTCAACACCAAGATACCCGCAAGCCAATGGACAGGCTGAGTCCAGTAACAAGACGATCATTGACTCTTTGAAGAAGCGACTCGCAGCCAAGAAAGGTAAATGGGCGGAGGCGTTGCCTTCCATCTTATGGGCTAACCGCACGACACCGCGATCGGACAAACTCCGTTCTCATTAGTCTGTGGTTGTGAGGCTGTCCTGCCTTCGGAGGTGAGCGTCCCAACTGCGAGATGCAGCCTAGCGACGGAACGACAGAACAGCGATGAATTGATAAACGACCTAGATACCATTGAGGAGTTGCGCGACGCAGCGTTGGTACGCATGGCGGCCCAGCAGCAAATAGTAGCGAGGATTTTTAACAAAAACGTCCAAGCCAAATCCTTCGTCGAAGGAGATTGGGTCCTAAGGAAAGTATTCCAGAACACACAAGAGGCTAACGATGGTAAGCTAGGTCAGAAGTGGGAAGGACCATATCAAATTAGTAAAGTGGTAGGCCATGGAGCCTACCAATTGGTCCGACGTGACGGAAGCTCCGTGCCACGTAGGTGGAACGCCACACACCTCAAGCGATACTACTTTTAAAGCTAAGTGATAAGCTTTGCTTTCCCAGTTTTTTTTATAAAAAAAAAAAAGGAAATGATACATATATACACATAGAGATATAGAATAGATGGTAATGCTATTATATCTGTGTCGCTAGTTGTTAAGTTGCAGGCAAATTGTTCCCGTACAACTTATTAACGTCCCAACGATTTTCACAAGGCATCAGGTAGACTTGCATCTTGCCACCATGTAAAGTGTTTTGGTCCACTATTGCCTCAGCCGACGTTACGACAGGGGCACAATCATTTTAAAGTCTTAACTACTAAAGACATTTCAGCCATCTCCCTGACGAACACATGTAAGTTTTATGTATTTCCTATGTGTATTCTAAAAGTCGTTTAGTCCAAACGATACGTCTGAACGACCAGTGATGACTTTTATTAAGTCCAAACGATACGTCTGAACTACCAAAGATGGCTTACTGAACGCCTGACCATCCTTTAGGAACGTCAGAATAACGACTGAAACACATACATGCGATATAAAACAAAGACATAAGGACAATTTTGCCAAAGATCAAAGCATCAATGTAATGGTCACCCCCGTGGGTGACCCAAAAAAGTTTAAAATGATAAACAATTATGGCCACCCCCATGGGTGACCCAAAAGTACAGTACAAACGGTCACTCTTTCAAGTGACCTTTAACAAAAGATTGATTAATGTTTAGATAAGAGGGGGATGGTATAAAGGGCCTAAAAATTAAACGGCAGGGACCTCTTCAACTTCCTTCTCCTCAGACGCTTCAGCTGGTAGGACAGTAGTCGGAGCCTCCTTCTCAGTTTCGGGGTCAGGGGGCACATCAGACGCTATGAACCCTGCGTAAGACGGGGCATTTTCATCAACTTTTGATGAAGAACACGCCGTCGCAGCCAAGTCCAACTTCATTAAAAACTGGTACATCAGCTTAGCCCTCACCCTAGTCGTCACCTCAGCCTCGAGCATGTTTAGCTTGTTCTTCTGTGCGTCGACGCTCGCTTGGAGCGTCGTTATTTCATGACAAGAAGAGTCCTCCAACTTAGTCGCCCTCTGCCTTATCTCTTCTGGCTCCTCCCCATTCTTCTGTAAAGTCTTTTTCCCGTCCTCCATGGCCTTCTTGTAAGACTCCACCTCATCGCTTTTGGACTTTGCGTCCAATTCAGCCTTCTCCATTCTCTGCTTCATGGTCAGATGACCCTTCAGCAGAGAGGAGATCTCCCTCTTAGCCATCAGGAGATGTTGAGAAGACTGCACAAAAAGATATGATACGCGTCACTTAGAGAGTCACAAGTTATTGTCATAATAGGCATAATGTCTGAAAAACGAAATCGGAAGTCTATACCTGAAATAGGAGTTCCAGCCCATCTGACATCATGCGAGGAAGAGTATCTTCCTTGATCCTCTCCAGTGCGATAGGAAAAAGGAATCTGTCTGCTTCAGGCCATATGGACCGTTCCAACGACATGAAGTCATTTGGGACGGTCATAGAATAGGAAGGACCGCTTTTGTCTGGGGGGGCTAGGAAGTCAGTCTTGCGCGTCTTAGACGCGACGTCCAGCTCGTCGTCCAAGTGAACGACAACCGCTGTATCCTTCTTAGACGACGCCGACGCAGCGTCAGTAGAGGACTCCCTCTTGCGCTTGCGCAGCATCTCAGCCAGCGGCTGCCCGTCCAGACTCCCCCTAGGACGCGATTGAGACGAACCTGTCCGGAAGTGATTAAGTTGTTAGTGTAAAACCTTCCCTGGTAGAGTCCTACCCAAAGAATAAAAAGCAGAAGAGGAATTTAAATTAGATAGACTAACCAGAAGCCATATATGAACAACTGTCTTGAGAAGCAAAAAGAACCCTTCTGAACTGCATGTCCTCCCCTGACACCTTCAGAAACTTGTCACAAAGACTCTGAGACTCGTCGCGATGCGACAGCACTTTTGGGTTAAGACCTGCAATAGAAATGATGTAAGAGTGGTGTTAACGACACATAACGAATTTAGAAAAACTGAAAATAAACACACCTTCGGTATTCCAGCCGCCAACCAGAGACGCCCCGGCTTCCCCTAGCGACGATCTCTTCACAAAAACAAACCTGTTTTTCCAACCTCTGTCATTTGACTGTATCCCCCCCGACCAGAGGCTATAACCTCGCCTTTGCATGCAAGGCTATCATAATTTTCGCTTTGGCCCTAATTTCATAATGTAACAGCTAGTCGTGAAGGGTGAAGGCTTCGTCCCACGACGCCGTCTCCCTGTCGATGACGCTCAGGATCCTCCAGACTTAGGGCATAATCTGCCCTGGGCTGATTTGGTAAATCTGCATCAGATCCCTTGCCAGGGGGGTGAAGGGAAGTCTAAGACCTATTTTGAAAGGGTATTCATAAAGCACTACCCATTTTTGGGGACATGACTCTGGGTGTTCGTCAGGATCAACATTTCTAATGACAGTACTCTCAGGCAAATTTCCTAAGTCTAAAAACCGTAAAAGATCCTCTTCTGACATTGTTGACAGTTCATCCTCATTTTCTAACCTTAGTTCTACTGCTTTCTCTTTCCCTTTCGATTTCTCTTGGTTTTTTACGGAAGTCCTAATGATGCGTCTACTAGGCGCCATGAGAACAGTAGAGGAAGAGAAAGTAGAGCGAATCAAAGGAAAAAAACGAGCGAAAAAGTGCGAAATTACCTGGTGTCAGCGAATCAAAGGAAGTTATGGAAGTTGCCTTACTTAAAGAGAGATCGAGAAAGATTTGATGAAGTTAGAGTAAAAGTTATGATTTCTTAGCCGCTTAAGTTATTTATGCCAACAGTGAGTAATCATGACAATCGTGCCAACGGTTATAATTAAAACGGCTATTTAAAAACAAAACTACCTTTTGTATTTTGAGACTCTTGGACTACCAAAAATAACCGCTCAAAGCATATCTCCTTTCCTTCCATGCGTCTCTTTGGAAATCTTTTCTTTTCTAAAAATTGACAAGGGCGAGATTTCTTGCAATTTGTGATATCTTAATGACTTGAGTAGAATTTCATTTGATTCACTGATTTTTTAACAATTGTCTCATGGGCTTTGTGCCACCCCAACTCAACAATTGGGGGCAAACTGTTATGGCTGAATTTTTTGACAGGATGACATTGACGCGATGACTCGATGACGTGATACCATCTGACGTAATGACAAAGTAGATGCAACCCGAAGACACAGCGAATGATGCAAAATTGAGAGCAGCGCATTGAATGGTAACGGTCCAGCCAAATAAGGCAAGAGCATTATAAGCCATAAATTCAGCTGTTAAAAGGGACAACATTAAGACACTGGAGCGTGATCATAGAAGATCTCCCATGATTTAAGCGTGAAGTTAATGTAATAATTAGTGAATTTATTTTTGTATTCGTTGGGGAAAAAGCCAAGGAAAAAAGAAGGCATAAAAAAGGGAGAGAGAGAGGTCATTGACATGTTTTTTACGCAACATTGTGAGAAGGACATTAGAGTGAACTAAGCATTCTTGTAAACGACGGTCAGTCACGAAGAAAGATAGTGAACTATATTAGTTTGGTGGATCTCCAACCACCCGCGGTTTTTTACCCATCTTCATTGGGGTTTTCCGCGTCACCACTTTTGTGTGTTCATCCCCTTTCATCCCCCTTTGCATTCTTTTGTCGCATCATCTTTAATATCATCTGGTTGACACGTCCCACAAACTTTAATTTTATCATAAGTGATAAATTTTAGCATAAACAAGCATAATCTTGGATGGTCGTGTGACATGCTGTTGCACGATGTTTCTTCTTCTTTTTCTATTTTTTTAAACTAAAGGGTTAGCACATGAAACTACTAACCTTATATGCATGTTATGCGTGTAAAGTCATTATCAAAGTTAAATTAGTTGGTTATTTTCATTTTTTTTTAGGAAAAATTGATAGGAACAGTCCCAACTATGCGCGTTCTGCCATTTTCAGTCCCAACTAAGGATTACTTATGAGCGGTCCCAACTATGCATCATTTTTGATGAAATTGGTCATAGGTGACTGATTACCTGTTAAACAGGTCAAATATTTTTTATTTCTTAAGTCAGATTCTTCTTTCTTTTTCTCTCTCCTATCTCCTCCCTCCCACCCACATCCCCTACCACCCCTCTCTTCCCCTCCCCTGCCACACACCTCCCCAGCTAAAACCCAAAATCCCATCCCCCTCCCTTGTCTCCCTCCCCTCCCCTGCCATCAACTACTAATTAAAAAGAAAACAAACTCTTTCTTCAAAAAAAAAAAAAAAAAAAAAAAAAAACTCATCTCTTTCTCCCTTGTTCTTCCAATTCTCACCCTTCTCAAGCACTCATCAATGCAGTCAACAGTCAAGTAATTTCCCCCCTCTCCCTCTGTGTCTCATCCACCCCCCTCCACCACCCCTTGTTTTCCTCTCTCTCCTCCACCTCATCCTGTCATCCACCATCACCTGATATTTCTTCCACCTGCAACTCATTACCCATTCCTATTTTTACTCAATATTTCACCATTTTCCCTTGCATAAACAACCAAACAAATCCCACAATTGCTCCTAAAATCCCACGGCAACCAAAAAATGAGCAATCTTATCAACCTAATTGAATCATCTCGTTCAATGTGCTGTACAACTCGGAATTGGCTACCTAAAAAATATATCAATAATTCGAACCAAAGGAGAAAAATCTATGGTTTACTATTTCCACTTAGGCTCATGCAAGAACTCAACTACCTGACGAAGTTAAGAGCGAAAGCACGTTTTAACAATATAGATTCATTGATTCTTCATGTCAGCTTTGCCAATTTTTTTAATTTAGGGTTTTTGGTAACATCATAGGTTTTATGGTAATAATTTGATTTCGAGCATCCATTTTCTTGAGCTTTGTTTTCTATTTATATTTTACGTAACTTTATTCAATTTGGATTTCGCAATTAGGTTCAGGAGAGGAGAGAGAAGCACCGTCTTCTTCGACGAATTTGCGAAGTTTCTGCAAGTCGCCATAAACTGAAGCAGTAAAAACATCACTGATTATAATTTTTTGCTATTGTTGGTTGAGATTGAATCTAAAACAATTTCAATCTCTGATGATGACATTTTGACTTTTAATTTGTGTTCTTCACATTAGAATTGGCAATCAGTGGACTATGAACCTTTGTCCATGTAGAGCATGGTGAACTTGTCCCTAAACGGCATTCTCACACTAACGAAACGCATAGAGGCTCTCTTCCATTCTTAATGAAAAAAGAGGAGGATGGAGGAGGAGAGAGAAAATCATGGTGGTGGAGGAGGTAGAGGAGGTGAAGGAGAGGAGATGAAGTCATGGAGTGAAGAACAGCTGAACAGGAGAGAGGGAGATAAAGTTAGAAAAAGTCAAACCAAGTTAGGGTCTAGTTAATGTCGTGTCTAATTTCGTCTAGTTGACGGGGATTGAAGATGAGTGAAAGTGGCATCGGGGGTATAGTGATGTTGTGGTTGCGACAGTGGAGGGGTGGTGTTGTGGCTGGGAGTTTTGAAGGTGGGAATGAGAGGGATGGATAGCCACTAGTGAAGAGAGAAAATAATAATTGGGGAAAAAAATAAAAGGAAATTCGTTTTACCTGTTGCAGCGAGTCATTAACCTGTTGGGATCAAATTTGGCAAAAATGATGCATAGTTGGGACCGCTCAGAAATAATCCTTAGTTGGGACTGAAAATGGCAGAACACCCATAGTTGGGACTGTTCATATCAATTTTTCCTTTTTTTTTTTATAAAGGAGTTAGTTTCTTTTTTTTCTAATTTTTTCCTTTTTTTTTAAAATAGGTGACTTTCTATTAAACAAAAATCTTGCGTTAAATATCCAATAGCAAAATCTAATGGTAGAACACCGATAAAATTTAAAAACCGGAAACACGACTCAGCAAAATTTATAGCCCAAAACTAATATTCTAAGAAAGATCAATATATATACAATCCATGATTTAATATGTAAAATTGATGCCATGAGAAGTGAATAGGCATCACAATTATTTAATATTCCTGTAAACAATTAAGTTTCTCTAATTTTCATATTAGTCAAACAGTATAGAATCAAAATTTTATACAATTCATTTCAGAATTTATTTCGTACAGTAAAATTATGCAAAAGAAAAATTAAATGAAAATGTACAAATTTCAGGATTTGCCTTTGAGAATTGGAAGCAGAAGATATGTTGTCAAGTTGGGTAAAGGAAAAAGATGCGAAGGAGGAAGTTCTCTTGGGTTTATATTCCTACCACGGAAATGTGTAAAAAGTTGTTTCAAATGTTTCCTATTTCCATATGTACTCTTCCTTTTTTTGTTTTACAGTGAATTATTGAATAGAGAGGAAGTAGATTATAAAGTGTTTAACTATATATTGCATATTAGCATTAATTAAGGAATTTTTACCAATAAATAAGGGGTTTGTATTTACAAAAAATACAGTTGTGATATTGGAGAAGTTACTAATTTAATACGTTAATTATTTTTGTTTCTTTTGCTTTTCCCTTTTATCCCTCTCTTATTCTAGTGGATGTAATTTGCTTAATTTGTTGGGGGTAAAATATGAGTTTTTATATTTTAATGTCCTACCTCTCTTCACATATATAATAAAGATAAAAAATCCAATAAAGTAATAAAAATCTAGAAAACAAAAATGAACTAATTAGAAAATTGGGTTACCTTCTAATAAGCGCTAGTTTTTAAAGTCATTAGCTCGACCTCAATAATCAATCAGATGAAGGGATAGAGAGTATGAAGTTAACTCTCTCATCAATGGGATCTCCAGCTCTGTAATTGTAACACCGACCCATTGGGAGTTGAAACTATGGTCACCAATACGCATCCATGGCCAACAACCGTCCTCAATAACCAACACAAGTTTTTCCTATGCATTTTGTCCTTACTCATACGCAGCCCGAGAAAATTCCCAAGATGTCACCCATCCATAGAGTACTCGCAGCCAAGACGCTTAATTATGGAGTAACTAAGAAAATAAGCTCCAGAAAAGAAAGATGCATCTTGTTGGAATGAGTAGCATGCTAACTCTCTTTACAGCAATCATGATGGGTATTACATGCACCCCCACTTGAGAACAACAACGCCCTTGTTGTGCCTCAGGTGTCCACATGTTTGGCATACGACATCTGGGTCCCCCCAACCTTGAAACAAATCAGATATTGAACATGCAACTGGTGATATAGCCCCAGAATGCTCCCGTACTAGGTGACTAACCTTGGATTAATTTAGGCTATAACACTATCAGCACGTAATCTTAGGGTTGCTCTAATACCATTTGTAACACCCGACCCATCCGAAGGCAATATATCGTCACCAATGCGCATCCAAGGCCAACAATTATCCTCAATAATCGACACAAGTTATTCTGGTGCATTTTGTCCTCACTCATGCGCACCACGAGAAACTTCCTAAGCGGTCACCCATACCTTGACTAGTCCTAGCCAGCACGCTTAATTGTGGAGTAACTAAAAAAACGAGTTCTCTTAAATAAAGATGCATCTTGTTGGAATGAATAGACTGTTAACTCTTTTTAAATTAATCTTAAAGGGTATTATAGTAATGTTTCAATCTGCGTCCATTTAACTTGAAAGTGTCATCTTGTCGGTTCTATAATTTCACTGAACCAACAAGGTAAACCTTACAAACCTTAAATGAAACGGACCACTATGAACAAAGTTTACCAAGGAATAATTATAGACGGGAATAGAAAAGAAGAATTAAATCTCCTTCCTTAAAATCTTATCTCACAATGCCTTTGTCATGCTATCTCTTGGTTTTCTCCTTGTACAATCAGAACTCTCATATGCATCAAGCCTAAGTCGATCAAGCTCATTAAGTTGAAGGAGTCTCTTCTAACTTGCCATTTGCGGACCGAAATTTAGGCTATTCATAGCCTAAAATGCGCAATGCTCTAACTCAATAGGAATATGACATACTTTTCCATAAACTAATCGATAAGGGTTGGTGCCAGTGGGGGGTTCGAATGTCGTTCTGTAAGCCCATAGTGCAACATCAAGTTTAGCAGCCCAATCTTCCTTGTTCTTGCAATTGTTTTCTCTAAGATGGTTCTGCCCTCTCGGTTAGAAATCTCAATTCGGCTACTAGTTTGTGGGTGATATGAAAGCCCCACTCACCATAGTTCTTAAGAATATCTTCAAACTTGTTCCCCAAAAAGTGTTTGCCTTCAAGACTAATCAAGACTTGTGGAATGCCAAACAGAGGGAAAATAATTTTCTTGAAAAATCTACTAACCACACGAGTATCATTAGTAGGGGGAAGCAAGGGCCTCTACCCATTTGGAGACATAATCTAAAACAACCAAAATGTACTTGTTCCCATAAGAGGAAGCGAATGGCCCCATGAAATCCACACCCCATACATCAAATATCCCAACTTGAAAGATAATGTTGAGAGACATCTCATTTCGATGGGATATATTACCCGCCCTTTGACATCGATCACAATATTAAACATAGTGGCGAACATCTTTAAACAGAGTAGGCCAATAGAAACCACTTTAAAGAATCTTTGATGCAGTTTTATTGGTGCTAGCATGGCCTCCACAAGGTGAATCATGACAAAGAGAAAAATGAGTGGCACCTCATTTTCGTGAATACATACACCTTATAATTATTCCATCTGTATAAGATATCTGAAGAAAAGTATCATTCAAGAAATATGTCCGCACCTCCTTAAAGAATTTCTCCTTTTGCCGCAATGAGTAGCCATGAGGAATAGTGTCACTAGCCAAATAATTGGCTATATTAGTATACCATGGGATCTCCTAGTGGCTAAAGCTAAGAAATGCTTATCAAGAAAGGTATCATCACTTAGAAGATCATCATCACCTTCACTATCAAGGACAAGTCGAGAAATGTGATCAACAACAATATTTTTTAGCGCCTTCTTGTCTTCAATCTCCAAGACAAATTCTTGTAGCAACAAAATCTACCAAATCAAGCGGGGTCTAGCATCTTTCTTGCTCATTAAATACTTTAGTGATTCATCATCAGTGTGAATTATCTCCTTCGACCCTACCAGATAAGACTAAAACTTCTCCATAGCATACAGCAGTGCTAACAATTCCTTCTTACTTATGGCATAGTTCATCTAGGTCGGATTTAGAGTCTTGCTTGTATAACAGATGGCATGAAGCTTACCATCCTTCATGTGAACCAATACTACCCCCTACATAGTCACTAGCATGGTACATAACTTAAAAGGGAGATTCCAGTCACGCGATTGAATTATATGGACAGAGATGAGAGCTTCTTTTAAGATGTGAAAAGCCTCGGTACAAGCATCAGTAAACACAAAAGGGTCATCTTTGCCTAAAAGTTCAGTTAGAGGTTGAGCAATTTTTGATAAATCCTTTATAAAATGGCGGTTGAATCCCACATGACCAAGAAAATTCCTTACTCCTTTAACAGACTCATAAGGTGATAAACGTTCAATGACCTCTATCTTAGCTTTGTCGACTTCGACGCCTCGATGAGAGACAATGTGACCAAAAACAACTCTGTGTTGTACCATAAAATGATATTAATCCCAATTGAGAATCAAATTAACATACTTTTTGAAAGCTATGGAGCGCATTTTGTAAATTAGCAAGGCAAACATCAAAGGATGTTCCATAGAGGAAGAAGTCATCCATAAACACTTCCACAACATTCTCAATAAGACATGATAAGATTGCCATCATGCAACATTGAAAAGTGGCAAGAGCATTACATAATGCAAATGGCATCATTCAATATGTAAAGGTGCCATAAGGACATGTAAAAGTAGTATTTTTATGATCACTTGGATGAATAGGAGTTTGGGAAAAACCAGAATATCCATCCAACCAACAAAAAAAGAAATGTTTTTCCAACCATTCCGACATCTGATCAATGAAAAGGAGGAAATGATAAATTCGGGTGGCCTTATTTAATCTCTTATAATCAATACATATGCACCACCCTGTCATAGTACTAGTTGGAATTTTTTCACCCTTGTCATTCTTGACAACGGTTATGCCTTCTTTCTTTGGGACTACTTGTATAGCGCTAACCCACTTATTATCAAAATTAGGATAGATTATACCTACATCAATTAATTTAAGAACCTCTTTCTTGACTGCTTCCATCATATTTGGATTAAGTCATTATATCGTTGAGATTTTAATGAAGCATGTTCGTCTTCAAGAATGATTTTATGCATGCAAAAAGAGGGATTAATGCCCTTAGTATCATTAATAGTGTACCCAATGACATACTTATATTTCCTCAAAACAACAAGTAGTTTTTCAATTTGGATGTTATCGAGCTCAGTATTAACAATAATAGCGTAAGTGTCATTGGGACCCATGAATACATATTTCGAATTAGAAAGAAGACGTTTCAGTTCTACCTTAAGACGCGTAATACTTTCCTTAGTTTCTCCCGAGCTCGAAATCTCCTTGATAGGATTTTCAAATTCAATGGCTCGTGCCTCATCTAGAAATCTCTTGTATTCTTTGGTCTGCTAATTTTCCTCATCAACACTATCGATGAAGACTGTTTGTAATGAATCATCAACTTGCAAATTGACGGCCTTGGCTTCTATCACCTCCTCAAGAGCATCCACTCTATAAACAATCTCTCCTATTGAAGGAGAATTCATGGAGCTTATGAGTGTGCACTCCATCATCTCATTGCCTACTACAAAGGTGATCTTATCCTTCTTCATGTCAATTATGGCTCCAACAGTGGCCAAAAAGGTTCTTCCAAGGATGATGGAACATGTGCATCTTCTTCCATCTCCATAACAACAAAATCACATGGAATAAAGAATTTACCCATTCTAAGAGAGACACCTTCAAGGATAGCAAGTGGAAAATTGATTGTTCAGTCTGCTAGTTGAAGAGAGATGCGTGTAAGTTTTAGTTTACCCATGTGGAGTTTTTTGCAGATTGTTAAATGCATGAGAATTACACAAGCCCTAATATCAAACAAATCATTCTTGACAATAATATCACCAAGTTTGACTAGAATAAAATAGCTATCTAGGTCTCCTACCTTCTCTAGAAGCTTATTATGCAAAATAGCACTACACTTAGCTGTTATTGAAACAGTGACATTCTCTTGAATTTTTCTTTTATTAGAGAGCATATCTTTTAAAAACTTAGCATAAAAAGGCATTTTAAACATAACATCCAAGAAAGGAATGTTGACGTGCAACTACTTCATAATGTAAAGGAATTTCCCATACTTCTTTTCAAGTTTTGCATGTGCCGGGTTTTTGAGGGAATGAAATAGGTGGATTCTATGGTTCAACATGGATGATAGTGGTTCCTTTTTCTTAGTCTCCTTTGCTTCAACTTCCAATACCTTCTCATCTTGATATTCTTCACTCAACTTTGTAACCTCTTATGCACTTTTCCTTTGCTTAGTCACCTTCTTTGTGGGCTCTTGAAATCCTTTATCACTCCTCAATGACATGTCATGGATATGCCCCTAAGGATTTGGTTCGATTTTCCCAGGGAGTTGGCCTGAAGTACTAGAGAGATGACTAATTTGGTGGGCAAGTTGGGTCATCTGATTTTTCATCAACTTATTATGAGCATTAATTTATTGGAGAGAGTTGCTGAAGATCTCATTATGCTTGGCTTGATATTCAACTTTCTTTGCTTGAGAAGAAGCTAGATTCTCAATAATCATCTCAAGGTTATATCTAGAGGTTGATAAGGAGGGGTTGAAATGTGGTCTTTGTTGAAAACTGGATGGTTGGGAGTAGTTTGTGTGTGGAGGTTGTGGTTGGTTATTTTTGTGGGAGAAATTTGGATGATTTTTCAAACTTGGGATATATGTGTTCGAGTATGGTTATTTTTTTGTCATGTGTTTATGTTTATGAGGGCATTGGCTTGGCTAGATATCACTCTCATGGTGTTGTATTGACACTCATTCAATGAGTGACCCTGCACTACACAAATCTCTCAAGCAAGTGTTATTAATCCGGTACTCAATTGGTCAACCTTGCACTAGTGGAAAAAAGCCCAACCGCTCTGGTCAAACCGAGTTTACTAATCCGGGTTTAGTCCAGATCGGATGGGCTCGAAGCGGATATAAGGCACCAACTGATCCGGTCCAAAATCGGATTAGTTTGTCATTAACTGATCCGGTTTCGCAAGAAAACCGCATCAGTTTTGGGGGTCATGAAATAAAATAAAAAAAGTCTGTCTTGCAATGCAAGTCTGTAACAACAAGCAGAGGAACCAACTAAAATCAAAACAAGCAATTATATTATACAAACTAAAAATGAATGAAATTAAAAGGGATCAATGCAGCAGTAGATGCTACCACAAGCTGCCAGTTGTACTGCTCCTTGCTTTATAACTCTCTCGCCTTTTTCAATCGTCACTTTTTTGCATTATTAAATAATTCAATGATAGAAGCAGCTAATGCAAATAATGACAAATTTAGTAGACTGCATATTAAAATAATAAAACTATAAAGATTACACCTACTTCAAATTGAATTCACCAAATATATAATTCCAACACATGAATAATTAAAATTCAAATGAATAGCCTACACTTTACATACACTCCAAAATCTCCAAATCTTCTACAATCTAACCATATCGCTCCTATCTTCTAGTACATTATACTTTACAGGCTAAAAGAAATGCAAAACAATAGGCACCAAGTTAGTGAATTCAATTGTGCTCCTCATTTTTTTACTACTCGATTAATCAGTCACCTAATGAAATTATAACATGAAGATTAGGAATTAAGCAAATATTCCTAGTTGCCTCCAAGTAGTAGAACTGATAGTTATGAAACAGGGTCTAGGAAAGCAAGACAATGAATTCAATTGGTTCATGATCAAAGAGGATAAAGAAATAAAACACAGGTTATTTAATAAAATATGAAGCATAAACAAGACGTACAACATTACATAGTTGTCTTTAGTAGCAACTTACTATTAGATTCCATATAATACCATGTTTATAATAGGTAACCAAAAGATGAAACTCGCAATTTGCAGCTAAAATACACCTTTCAGATAGAGGCGTAACTCAAACAGAAAAGACAAATAAAGGGTGGGTAAGAATCACAAGGTTAGATCCTCTTATCAATAAAATAATTGTTTATATTGCTCATCATCTCTACAGAAACATGAATCTTGAAATGGAAGGCTCTAAAAATTACCTTGATCAGGGATGGAGATGAAGGTGAATTGTCCGACTTTGGAGCTGAGGTTCCAGCTGGGAAAAACATCTTTGAGACTCACTGTTGACCTCCACAATCAAACATCAAGATTTCATCACTCCAGCCCACTTTATATCCTCTTATTTTGTCAAGAATTCAGCTTCAGCTTCAGCTTGATTCACTTTGATGACATGGTCAGTACCTAAAGGATCTAAAGCAAATAGTTTGTCTCTTAGCTCTGTAAACGAAAGCTCATTTACGTCTGGCACATTCTTTGTGGGAGAGACACTACACAAAGCATGGGAGCTATCATGTTGCTGAAATGCAAGTTTCTTTACCAAAAGAAGTAGAAGTAAATGCACATGAAATACCAGTTTTAATCATAGCAAACTATAAAGGGTACTCAGAACTCAAGAGCTGCAAATGTTTGAAAGATATCTAACCCAAAGGAAACAACTAAGAAGAAATTAAGCAGAAATTACATTGACAGATTATGTGCAGTTTATTGAATTTGTCTTTACAGAAATGTACAATAATTAGCTTCGTGTACCATAAAGCAAACAAAAGAGGCATATGTAATGGCAACCTAGATATCATCAAACAATTCACTTATGATAGTTTATAAGCAGAGAAAAGACTTTACACGCAAGACTACTGACCTGCAAAGTCAGAGCTACACGATGCCAAAACATTACATAAACAACTAAAGTTAAACTAAAGTAATCAATTCAAATATATATTCATTTTTAAAGTACACCAGACCAATGAGTGCCTTGGAGTGCCATAACCATCTCTGAAAGGTATTAGATTAACCAGATTCTCACTGATCACACATACTAAATAAATAATCAATGATTAGCAAAAGTTAACTTTTACTAAAACATCAAGAATTGTACAGATGATTAATTATGCAAACTTTAGAGTGGGATTCACGTCATGACAATCAAGACAAGTCCATATCCTCTGAGATCTCGAAAATTAATCACAATTGGCTCTATTCATCCACTTCATCCATTCAAGCAATGTGGTCTTACTTTTCAGATCAGTATGCGTTACCAGACCAAGAAAATGAAACTTTTTTCACGACCTTTGCATTTCCACTCCCTCTTTTACCCAAAACTATTACCTAACTTTCTATGGGCTAGAATGAGCCTAGAAGTAAAGAATTAAAAGCGGCTGTTATATTGGGATAACAGGTTATTCATGAGGCAATAACAGCATACAGTCTCGAAGAATCCACCGATCACACCATCAACACACCCAAAACTATATAAGGAATCTGAAATAATAAATTCTACATCTGTTCCAAATTTATAGGCACCTTCTACTTGCTTTGACCCACATGAGTTCTCTATCATTTATGGTGTTGTTCTTAACCATTTATCTGTTATTTTTTTCCAATTTAAACATAAATTTCACTAATAAACAACAAAGATGTGTACCATTTAATAAAACAGTTGACGAATTGTAACTTGGATAGCTTTAAAATGAGATAGAAGAAAAAAAATAATGTGGCCTATCAATTTACATTTACTAAATATAACGAAAGGTATGTTAGCATATTGCTTGTTCACAAAATCCCAGTAAAATTTCGCACAAACTACTTGATCAACAATTACCCAACTTCGACAATTGCCAAATTATGTCAATGAGGTCAACATTACCTCTACAACAAATTCAATAAACTGCAAATTTTTCTATGCACATAATCTGTTTATGCAGTTCCTGCTCAATAAACTCAACATATATATATCAACAAAATACTCCCTTTCAATTTTTTAATTAAAATATCAACAAAATACCCACAAAAATTCAACCTTAAATATAGCTATAAAAGCCCCCTAAAAATGCTAAATGATCAACAGTTCAAGAATTCCATACCTTAATAACATGAGGACTAATATGAGGAAAAATTGGATCAAAGTGACCTATAAGAAGCTGGGTCTAAATTTTTGGCAAAAATAATACTCCCTTATGATCCAAGTACCAAATTGAAGCTCATATATTTAACAAGCAAAATATATAATTACGCACATAAGAAATGGAATTTTGAGGAGAAAAAAAAGGTTTTTTAGACGAAAAAAGAGGCGAGAGAAAATGGGGTGGGGGGAATGGGGAGGTAAAAGGGTTGTCTCTAGGGATTTGGATTGTCCTTGCCTGGTCGAAGCCGAACTCCTTCCCCTCCCGTCAATTACTCCAAACCCTAAAAGAACGAAAAAAGAATTTAATTCGCCATCTAACTATCATTCTAAACCCTAAAAAAAGGAAAAAAAAAAGATTAATGGGAGGCGATAGATGCATTTCGTCAATTAGGGTTTAATGGGAGAGCGACATGGCTAGGTGAGAGGTGAGAGGTGAGAGGTGAGAGGCGAGAGATAAAAGGCAATGCATGTGGAGTGTGATGTTGAGGAGAGAGAGTGAGAGTAGATGGGTCTAGTAAGGGTGAAATGAGAGAGGAGAGGGGTACTGTTAGTCATTAAGAGTGTTAAGTGAAGCAAGAGATGTGGATGTTGGGCTATTCATTTTGGACTGTTGATATTGGGCCGTTGATTTAGGCCATAACTGAGTTGATTGGGACGAATCAAATCATTTAATGAAAACTGATTCGATTTTCCTCCCAATCACATCAGTTAATTGGCCTATATTTTAGCAACCCATAATGTGGTTGATTTACTAATTCGGTTTTCAGAGACCATTGTAGAATGTCTTAATCAATAGCCACTCAGGAATACCATGGTGTGTGCATTGTCTTTGCAAATCCTTGTATCTCTACCATACCTCATAGAGAGACTCCAATTCATGTTGTTGAAAACCACACATCTCATTTCTGAATTTTGAAGTTCTCATAGGAGGCAAGAATTTGTAGAGGAAAAACCTTTTTCAGTTATGGCCATGTGGCGATCTTTCTCACCTTTTCTTCTTTTAACCATTCTTTTGCTTCATCCCTAAGAGAAAAAGGATAAGTATAATATTGAATCAAGTCATCAGAAACATTTGTCAATTTTTAATGTATAACACGTCTTTCGAAAGTTAGCCAAATGATCAGTAGAGCTCTCCTTTGATGTTCCCGCATAAGATTCGTCCTCTGAAATAAAATGAATAAACTATGACTTGAGCTCGAAGTGTGTAGCAGTGTTGGCTGGCTTGGTAATAGTGGTGGTGGTCTAGCTCATCGGGCATAACATACTCCCATAGAGACATTAGTGTTTTGTCTCCCATTATTGATTCTTGTTGTTATTTTCTTCTTTAATATTTTGTATTTGGATAGTCGTTGTTCCAAACACATGACAAGAGATAAAATAGTGTTTCTCTCACTAAAGGCCTACGAAGGAGGAAGTGTGGCATATGGTGATTATAAGAAAGGAATTATCGTTGCTATTAGAAAGGTTGGAAGGTTAAGTTTCTAGGCAATCGAGTTTCTAGTACAAGGTTTAAAACAAAGTCTTTTAAATATATAAATCATGTGATAAATGTAACTGTGTAAGCTTTATTTCCAATAAACACAGTATCATTTATGATGGCAGTGAGGAAGTTATATTGGAAGGAACGCAAAAAGGGAACACATATACTGTGGATCTCAACTTAGTCCCTAAGAGTAATCTAACTTTCCTAAGTGTCATAAAATATGTTCCCCTTCTCTAGCATAAGAGAGTTGGAAATAATAGTGTTTCACTACCTGACAAACTTTGATGAAAGAACTTACTAAGCGGTCTGCCTCCTATTAAGTTAAAAAAATCATAAAGGTTGTGAAGCATGTGTCAGAGGAAAGTGTGGTAGGAGTTGCTTCAAGCAAAAGAAATTTTTAAGTACTACTAAGCTATTGGAACTCCTACATATCCATTTGTGTGGTCCAATGAGAGTACAAAGCATAAGTGGTAAATGGTATGTCTTGGTAACAGTTGATGATTTTCTTAAATTACTTGGGTTATTTTCTTAGTTTCTAGAGATGAAAGTTTTGATGAGTTTGTTAATTTTTCTAAGAAAATACAAAGAATGATAAGATATCAACTTATTCATAAAAGGCCAGACATGAAAAGGAATTTGAAATTTCCAAGTTTGATGATTATTTCAAGGAACAAGGAATGGATTGCAATTTTTCAACACCAAAGACTCCTCAATCTTTTTGGTAATGAAAAACCAGACCTTAGAAGATATGGCAAGAACCATGTTAATTGTAGTTCCTCAATTACCAAGGAACTTCTAGGCTGAAGCAATAAACACAGTGTGCTGCATTATTAATAGAGTCAATGATTAGAACCTTCCTAAACAAGACTCCCAATGAGCTACTCAAAGGAATCAAGGCTAAAATCTCCTATCCAAGAACTTCTTGGCAGTAAGTGTTCACAGTAATGGCAACATGAAATAAGGTAAGTTTGATGAGAGAAGTGATAAGACAATGTTTCTAGGACATGCTTTTGATAGTAAAACATATAGAGTTCACAATAAGAGAACAATGTGTGTGGAAGAAAGTGTCGTAATTGTTGAGGAAACTAATATTTTTAATGAGATACAGAAACAAGAGGATTTCAAAATTGCTCTAACACGTTGTGTAGATCATGATGAAGAAATCCTCCAACCCAAAGATAAGAAGTTAGTTATGAGCCAAGAGATCTAGAGAATCTTGAAGTTCTTAATGAGGAACAACAAGATAGTCTTGAAGTTAAAAAGTACGGAACTTCTTAGTTGATGAGACAATACACAATTTATGTGTGTATTCTAAAAACAATATTGTAATTTCTATTAGCAATACACATATAAATTGTTATGTATCACCCTCCTTTTTCTCAAAATGCATACAATACATAGTGTCAAGTCATCATTTAGATATGACATTTCTTTGAAACTCTTCTAAAACTCATATCACTAAGAATATATACTATCATCATTTTGTGATATGATATCGATTCGAAAAGTTTTCTATTAATTGTAAAATTAAGAATATTTTCGTAAGAGTTTTTGAACTCTTAACTTCTCAAGGTTCAACTCATTAGCCAATTACCAAACTATAACTTTCATTTGTGACAAAAAATGTCAATTGGTAACCTCGCTCAAAGAATATATATGAAGTATATTACCTTATTAAATAACACGATGCATCACCCACCGCAAAAAAAGTTAATATTTAGGAACTATTCAAATATTCATTTTTCAGTAAATGATTTTATCAAATCGATGAATATATATAAGTAAAAGATAGATATCACTTCTCAACTGAATATAACATCATCATATGTGTTATTTCATCTAGGTTTTAATAGTATATTAATCAGATTTTTCCTCTTTTTTTTGCTGGTCTTCTTTTCCCACAACTCTATCTCTAATCTTTTCAGCAATTTTGTCCTCAATCTTCTTTGTGCTGTTGTTCCATGCATTGCTCACTGCACCTTTAATTGGCTCCTTCATTTTATTAACAATATCACCAGCTGTTTCCGACACTTTGTCAGCTGTGCTTTTGATATGTTCACTTGTCTCTTTTATTTGCTGCGCTCCTTCTTTCACTGTATTGGTTGCTTCTTTAGCCTTTTCACATGCTTCATCTAACTCTTTCTCTTTAGCTGATTTCCCAATTCCAAATATTTTCTACAAAAAATAAATATATTATACTACTACATCACTGGTATATAGACACAAAAATCATACTACAAAATGTAAAGCACGCACACGGCACATTAAATTATACTTGAAACAATGGTGGGAGCCTGGGAGGTGTAGGAAGTAGGAACCAAGGATAGGAGATGTTAGAGGCTTGAAAAGCCTTAGCTTCTTTTACTAAAATGTCCAATATTTTTTGTGGGAGGGAATACTTCCTTGTTTTTATATTTCCTCCCTCCTTCCTATTATTGAGTTGGTACTTGAGATGCTTTTGTGGTTGGATGTCATGTTTGGTTTGGGCTTGCTATCACACGCGCCGCTCGCCCAAATCGGGCCAGGGCCTTGGGCTTTAGGGAATAAACTTAACTAACTTTTTGGACCCGGGCTGAGCGCGTGTGTGACTGATGAAGATTTGTGACGTTTTGACCGTTACAGGATTAATGGCAATCCCATAATATCCTTAGTGGTGGCAATTTAAGGCTGCTGTGTTAGCCTTGGGGAGCTTTTCGGCCAGATCGATTACCACCATTGTTGGGCCGTAATTGCTTTTAAGTCAGTGGTCTCCTACCACGACACAGCCTTAAAATCAGCGTTCATTTGCCATTGCGATTGTCAATTTCTAACAGGAGAGATAAAGAGAAGACAACTCAAATGAAAAAAGTGCAAGTGACTTGAAATTACCATACAAGGTAAGTGTTGCAGGTAAAAGTGAGCACAAGAAATATCATTATAAGTTGACGGATTACCCAAGTACTGATTAACCTTGTAATAATTCACAATTTCGAAAGAAGTTTTAATTTGTTAAAACTATTTGTACGAAAGTTAACATATACTTATTAGCGCAACTTAGCTTAGCACTGGGAGACTAATTAAGACTTTTGGTTCAAATGATAACCATTCTTAAAAATGATACCCTTGACCTTTAGACGACAATGGCCCTATTCTATTCAATTTATTTTCAATCCTTATTAGAAAAAATAAATCAAGATAAGTTAAGATGAGTTCGGATAAGCTTAGATAAGCTAAGGTAAGTTATGATAGGTTCATATAAGGTCTAACAAAGACTAATAAGTTCTAATAAATTCAGATAAGTTATGTCCAACAAAAATAAGGTATGACACACTCGCAAAATAAAATTAGATAAGGTCATATTTACAAAAATATATTGAAAAGAATTGGCCCATGTGTACATATCGCCGGATTTTATCAAGATCAGCTAACTAAAGTGTCAGATTGGCGACTAGCTGAAAAACATAACTTCTTGATAACCTAACAATTTTTTTATATTAGGAACTTGCATGCAGACCTCGAATTAAATTTTCACATTTTATTTATGGATATTTCGAACCTATACGACAAGGCATAGGTTAAGAGAATCAAAATTCTTATATAAGATATCATTACTAATTAATTTGAGTACTTTACAAATTGAAACTTCCATCTTCTCGTCTTCTTAATCCTCTTCTACAACTACCAGCTCCCCTGAGTCTTCTTCTTTCCATACTAATGACCCTTCTCCTGTCTCTACTTTTCCTATCAATCCATCACCATTAGTTCCTATTACTATATCTTACACTTCCTCCCCAACTCTTAGATGGTTTGCAAGACTATCTACTACTCCAAACTATGTTAACAATTACATCTGCAATTTCCTTGATTTTTCACCCAACGGTAATTGGTGCAACTTCATTTCTTATTCCTACCTTCCTCTTATAAATGTTTCATTTCAACTCAAATAAGTCACAGCGAACCTATATCCTATGCAGAAGCACCACAAAATCCTCTCTGGGTTGCTGTTATGGAAAAGTAAACTCATGCCTTAAATGATAACCAAACCTGGACAATGGTTTCTCTTTCTCTTGGTAAGAAGCATATAGGCTGCAAATGGGTTTTTAAAGTCAAACTAAAGGCGGATGACTCTAAGGAAAAAATACAAGGCTAGGCTTGTTGCAAAAGGTTCTACTCAAAAATATGCATTGACTTTCAGGAAACCTTTTCCCCGGTCATCAAAATGTCAATTGTGAGATGCATTCTTTCGTTGGGTCTAACAAACACTGGAAAGTTTTTCAATTGGACATTAATAATGCATTTATTCATGGTGACCTTCATGAAGAGGTTTACATGAAGATGCTCGAAGGGATTCCCAACCATTCGAACCATGTTTTTGGACTCCTCAAGTCCCTTTATGGCCTTAAACATGCTTCAAGAATCAAGCCAATGGTTTGCTTCAAAAATACAAGGCTAGGCTTGTTGCAAAAGGTTCTACTCAAAAATATGCATTGACTTTCAGGAAACCTTTTCCCCGGTCATCAAAATGTCAATTGTGAGATGCATTCTTTCGTTGGGTCTAACAAACACTGGAAAGTTTTTCAATTGGACATTAATAATGCGTTTCTTCATGGTGACCTTCATGAAGAGGTTTACATGAATGAATGCTCGAAGGGATTCCCAACCATTCAACCATGTTTTTGGACTGCTCAAGTCCCTTTATGGCCTTAACAAAATGCTATCAAGAATCAAGCAATCTATGGTGCAAAGCTCATATAATACTCTCAAGTTCTTAACATAAGAAATCCAAAAATGATAACTCGTTGTTTCTCAAGAAAAATGGGACTGAGATTACGACAGCGGATGTTTATGTGGATGATATCATCCTTACTAGCACCAATGTTGATACTATTACAACACTAAAAGCTCATCTACACCAGAATTTTCATATTAAAGATCTTGGTGAATTACATTTCTTTTTAGGGATTGAAGTTTGCTCTTCTCCTATGGGAATAAATAATGATTTTATCTCGGAAGAAATTCACTTATGAACTTCTAGCAACCTATCCTTTTTAATACAACGGAGTTACTTCAACTCATTTACCTACTGGAGTCAAGTTGTACACTAATTCAGGAGACTTCTATGATGATCCTACTCCCTATAGGTGTTTAGTAGGCAAGCTAAATTTCCTAAATCACACCAGACCTGACTTAGTTTTTTTCTATTCAAACACTAAGTCGGTTTATGAATGCTCCAAGGTCGTACCATGTTCATTCTCTAAGTCATACTTGAAGGTATGTTAAACGTACTATTGGTGAGGGAATCTTACTTAACACAACGGACCACCTCACTTTACAGGCATACAATGACTCTAACTGGGCCTCTTGTCCCAACACCAGATATCAGTTTCTGGATGTGTTCTTCTACTTAGTTAATCTCCCATAAGTTGGAAGTCCAAGAAACAGTTTACCATATCTAAATCCTCCTAAGAAGCTGAGTACTGGGACATGTCTCATGCTGCCTTAGATTTGACTTGGCTAGTTAGGCTTCTGGAAGAGTTAGGAATATCTAATTTAAAGACGGACACTTTATACTGTAACAATCGGTCAGCCATGCACATTGCCAAAAATCCGATTTTTCATGAAAGAACCAAGCATATAGAGTTGGATTGTCACTTTACTCGAGATAAGGTTCTTGAAGTCGTACTTTAACTAAGTTATTTACCTACTCAATATCAATTAGCTGATGTTTTTACCAAAATTCTATCTATTACTCAACATCACACTTTTCTCACTAGACTAGGAATGGTTCCTTCCTAACCATCTCCTAGTTTGAAGGGGGGTGTTGGTGATACTAATTCTTCTACTGTTGCTAATTCTCCACATCAGCAATCCTTAGTCAGCAATTATTGCACAAGCCTCAACAAGATGACAATTGGACATCTCTCTAACAAACTCTTGTTGTTCATTGCTAGTGGTAGTTAAAATACATTTACAAGACCCTTTTCTATTGTAACAGAATTCTTAGCTTGTAGATTACTCTTTTTATCTCTGGCTTGTATATGTAGATAAAGGTGTGTAAGTGGCTATTGTTAGAATAAAAAATTCGCAAAGGCAGAAATAGAGCTTTCAAAACTGTGCCGTGGTAGGAGACCACTGACTTAAAAGCAGTTACGGCCCGACACTAGTGGTTATCAAACGTGGCCAGGAAGAGAGAAGAGAGGGAAGAAGAGAGTGATTGTATTTGTGTGTATTTGACTGAACAGAAGGCACTGATTTTATAGGGAAAAATCAAGCCCAAGGCCCAAGGCCCATGGCCCTAACCCGGGCGGCACGCGCGTGATAGCAAGCCCAAACCAAACATATCATCCAACCACAAAAGCATCTCTAGAACCAACTCAATAGATGGAAGGAGGGAGGGAATATAAAAACATGAAGAGATTCCCTCCCACAAGCAATGTGGGACAAACAACAAAATGAGCCAAGTCTTTTCCAAGCCTTAACTCCAACAGCTATCTTAATTGGCACTTATTTTACTCATTGTTGCCAAGACCCTTAATTGGCAACAATGAGTAAAATAATAATGGGGTACCCGATTTCGATGGGGTCACGACCCATGCATAAGTGGCTATCTCTTGGCTAAGTTGGCTCTATATTCAAAATCGCATTTATCAGTTCTGATTTTTTTTTTTTTTTTTTTTTTTTTTTTTTTTTTTTTTTTGGACATCGTTAAAACGTACAGAACCATAAAACAAAACAACTACAGGTTGGCCATTGGTATCTGTCCTAGGCGAACATGATTGGCCAATTCATGTGCCCGCTGCACCTGTTGCCGATTACTTTTAGAATACGACACCATTGAAGTTGTTGTCCCAGGATTCGAATGTCGTTGAGAGTCCAGGCAATTGAAATAGGTTGTGTGGCTTGATGAAGCAAACTCCGGACCAGAATTTCGGAATCTGTGTAGATCAAAAGTTGATAATAACCCTGAGCTTGAGCCCAAAGCAAGGCCCCCAGACAAGCCCGTGCTTCAGCCACCAGGGCTGACTCAGCATAAATGCAGCTACCTTGCCCCTCCCTTGCGTTAGTACTAACGTTATCAACAACCCAGGCAATACCGCCAAAGGAGAAGACTTTTTCCAGGACCCATCCACTTGTATCTGTAACTGTGGTACCCCGGAGAAGGAAACCCAAAATGTGCGAAAAGAAACCCTGGCGGACCTGGTGCCTCATGCAAAATCCTAGGCTGAGGAAGAGGAGTAGCCAGAAAGGTGAAGTGTTGTTGGATACCTTTGTCCTGAAGTGAACGGATTAGAGGCAGATCAGGTGTTGTGCTGTTGAAAACCTTTTGATTCCGTCCCTGCCAAATAGCCCATAACATAGCCACAAATAAAGGAAGACGATGGCCATTGTATCCATCCTGCTGGTAGAAATAGTGTATCCATGCAATGAGCCAGTCTTTGAAAGCTCACAAGGGGAGTTAGATTGGAAATAAGATTCAATTGGCTAGTTTGCCATGCTAACGTGGAAAGATGACAAAAGCGGAAAAGGTGTTGGCATGTCTCCGGTTCCAAATTACAGCTTGGACAAACATCTGAACTAGTCAGACCACGGTACGAAAGGTTAGATGTTGTTGCTAACCCGTTATGGAACAGTTTCCAGAGGAAAAGTTTCCATTTTGGCATGATGCGCAATCCCCATAAGATTCGAAAGAACTCCGAATTGAGAGTGGGGTTCATGCGATAGATATCGGTATTTCGAGAGAGAAAGTAGTACCCAGATTTGGTAGTATATTGGCCCGAAGTAGTAAAAGGCCAAATAGAAAGGTCCTCTTGGTTTGTGAGTTGTGGCACTTCAAGAGTACGTATATCACGAACTGTGCTGGAATGAAAAAGTGAATGAAGCCGAGATACATTCCATCCTTGTTGGTGTGGCAACAAGAGGGAAGCAATGGAAGCAGTAGCGGCAGTGTGAAGAGAGACATTATCCCGAAAGAGGAGGCCTTCCATGAACCCAGCGCTCGTTGCCAGCTCGTAACTGGATTGGATCCAATTTTCCAAATATAATTTGTCAAGAGCACCTTCTCAGCTTGAATAACCCGCCGCACCCCAAGAACATTGACTCCGCATAGGACGCATGTAGCTATTGATGAACTAGGCCGCAAAGTTTGATCAGCAAATACCTTGCTGATAAGGCCATTGGAATTCCTATGAATACGCCATACTTTCTTAATCAGAAGCAACGATTGTGCACCGCAATACTACGTAATCCGAGTCCTCCAGCACCTTTTTGTAAATGCAAGAGCTCCTTGCTTTTCCAAGCAATTCCTTTACCTGAGCAATTGGACCAGAATAATCGTGCTAGCATTGCATCCAACTTATTAGTGATTGTTGTGGGAATTAAGAAGACTGATAGGATGTGAGCTATGGAAGCAATGAGAACTGAATTAATGAGAATCAATTTCCCAGCTTGCGAAATTGGTATATGATTCCACGCAGTTATACGTTGAGAAATTTTATCAAGTAAGAAGGTGAAGTGCTGAGTTTTCTTCCCTTGGATATCCACAGGAGTACCCAGATATGTGCCCAGGGAAACATTGGCATTTAATTGCAAGATACGTTTGTATTCCTGACCCATGTGCTCGGAAACATTTGGACTAAATTTAACAAACGACTTTCGTAAACTGAGCATTTGACCAGAAATATGGCAGAATCGAGCAAGTAGATTGGACAGTTTCGTACAAGAAGTAGTCGACGCTTTAAAGAAAAGAAGAGCATCATCAGCAAAAAACAGATGAGATATAGCAGGAGCGTACCTGTGAGCTCGAATTCCATCAAATAGTCGAATATCCGTAGCCAGTATTATCATGCGAGAGAAGATATCCATACAGAACAAGAACAGATAGGGGAAAGTGGGTCACCCTGACGGAGCCCACAATGGGAAGGAAAGGACTCTGTAACCTGTCCATTAACCAGGATGCGATATGTCACTGTAGATATACATTGACTAATCAACTGTATCCACTGTGCAGGAAATCCATAGGCCTGAAGAACCTTTAAGAGAAACCTCCAGTTAACCCGGTCATATGCCTTATTCATGTCAATTTTTAGAGCCGCTAGATGAACATTACCGCTTCGATGTTTATTAAGAACATGGGTTAACTCATGACTGATCAAAATGTTGTCATCCATATGCCTTCCCGGTATGAAGGCACTCTGATATTCTGTGATAAGATCAGAGAGCAACGGCCGTAATCGATTGACAAGGCATTTCGAAACACATTTGTAAATGGTATTACATAAACTAATTGGCCGAAATTGTGTCACATCCTCAGGATTCGGTCCTTTAGGCAACAAAACAATCAACGTCTGGTTCCATTCATGAAGTATGAACCCTGTTGTGAAAAAGTGATTAACAGCTTGAAATACCTCGTTTCCGAGGCCAACCCAGTGAAGTTTGAAAAACTCCGCCGTTGATCCATCCATCCCAGGAGATTTGCCCTGACCAATACCAAACATGGCCTCATGCACTTCATCCTTAGAGAAGGGTCGAATGAGCTGTTGTTGTTGAGAAGGAGAAAGATGAGGTAAATTTAAGTCGCGAAGTACTAAATCAATGGCCTCATCTTGGACCTGGTCAGAGGCAGTAGACACCTGAGACGGCCCATATGCAACCTTGAAATGATGTAAAATAGTGTTTACTATGGTAGGACCATCCTCCGTCCATTGGTCGTCTGCTATCCGTAGTAGATATATATATGCTGCGCGTTGTTTTTGTCTCATCTTATTATAGAAGAACTTGGTTGGGAGGTCCCCGATTTGAACGAATTTATCTTTAGATCGTTGCGACCAATAAGAGTGTGCCAAAGCAGACTTATTCAACTCTTGCTGACGTTGGAGCATGAAGCGTTACCTGAGGAAGAGAAGAGATATCAGTCGCATTGGCCATTAACTTTGTAGAAAGTTCTTGCCAATCAATCCCCCATACAACTTTATGATCCAAACACCATCGCCTGATCTGAGTGCGAAAGATGGATAGATGTTTCGTGAACCGGTACATTGTTGACCCAACTATGGGAATGCGCCATACAGACGAAATAATGTTAGTTAAATCAGGGTGTAGGAGGCACCAATTTTCAAACTGATATGGCCGACGATGAACCTGGGTTGTGGCTCTGTCTGGTAAAAGATAGCTGCATGATCAGAATGTAGAATAGGGAAGTTTTTAATAAAACCAAGTGGATATCTGTCATTCCAATTTGGGGAAGCATAACTCTATCGAGACGTTCCATAATTAAATCCACACCATCCCTGTTATTTGTCCAAGTGAATCGGGCCAACAAAGGGAATATCTTGTAGTTGTAGAGTATGCTTCCAAGTTGGTAAATTCTTCCCATCCCCTAATCATAGTAGCCCACCCAACTTATCCCCATAATGATCAAGTTGATTTATATCACCATAAAACAAAGTCAGGATATGCTCTAACAAGTGTAACAATTGATCCCATAATAAAGTACAAATTCTTGGCGCGATTCTCCGTACAAAAACAAAACGTACCAATCATTCCATTATTTGCTGATATCTTACAAAATAGAAAATTACACATGGACCTAAGTACGTTAACAGCAAAAGGTGCCCAAGAAACCACAACTAACCCACCACTAGACCCTAGAGCATCTACACCAACTACAGTGTGTGGATTAGTAGTTCGTAACACAGACTGTACATGTGCAACTGAACATTTTGTTTCTTGCAAAAACAAAACATGGGCTTAACCGTCGCAACCAACCAGCGTATGTACGGAATTATCGGGGCGTCACTGGTATTCAACCCCCGACAATTTAACGAAAGGATATTCATGGAACTAGAGGTGACTGGTCTGGGTCAGTCACTACCCTAGTTGAGTCATCTGCAACCTTAACCAACAAGGAAAAATGTCCCTCCATGTCAGCAGCAGTGGAGCCGACATCATTACCACGCTGACGTTTGAAAATCCATTTCTTAGCCGGCATAGGTGGTGAAGTAGCTGCATGACGTTTCTTTGCCAAAGAAGACATAATCTCTTCCCCAGGTTCCACTTCCAAATTTCGAGCCATAGACACATCAGTAATAGCTTTAGTACGAACTCACCACGTAGGAAGCCTAAATTAAATCCTCCTTTAGCTTCCCATTGTTCCAAACGTTGTCGCTTTCCAGCTTTAGAGCTGTAACTCACCTCCAAAGGCAAGCCAGCGATGTCATTGGCAGATTGGCTATGCAACATACCTCGGCCCTCGCTTATGACCTGCGAAAAACCAATTACTAGGGCCCAGGTTCATCAGGATGCGGAGGACAACTCGAGTCCTTCCTTGTTCGACTAGTGCCTCAAGAGTTCCCACATTGCTAAGAGAATCCCAACCAGGAGACTGATGAAAAACCCCAGCAGCATCATTTGTAGGCACATAACACTCCTCATGTTCGATCGCCACGCGAAATAATTTCGGAGGTCGCGTAGTAATCCCCAGATGACGATAAAAAGGTCTGCTTCGATGTACTTGTGCGTTTGCTGTAGGTGCGACTAATGATAGAGGAGAAGTTGCTGCAGATACGGGTGGCACATGTTGAGGTCTTGGGGATACAAAATCCTCGATGTGGCCGAAGTATATAACATCGTAGAAAAGCGGCGCCAGGTGGAGATACACTTCGTGGCCACTGATAGCAGGAGAAAGATTCTGAGTGACCTTGCAGGTGATCCCCGGGAAAAAGACATAGGGGGATTAGTATGAAAGTCAGATTCATGAAGAGAAGGATTATTTGCTTGGGATGGCAATTTGGTGGCTCAAGCGAAGGTTCCGAGCTTGCTACCTCCACTGGTTCCTCGTCCGAGCTTGATCCACCATATGAACATCAACGTGACGTTCTCAAATATATAGGGTCATGGCCAGGACCACATGAGTTAAATCCACACGAACATTTCGGTAAATAAACCGATCTGGTAACCCACGAATAATATTTGTATAAAGAGGAACACCCATAGCACCAAACATGATGTTCATACCATCATGTTCAAACTCTCGGAACGACGATGAATAAGATGGTGTGCATCATATGCAGACATTGGACATCGTCCAGTGTGATGGCCTACACAACCGCACTGTTTGCAAAACTTAAAAACCCCTTCATATCGAAAATAACCCACACCACTTGACCATCTCCCAAGGGCAAGAAGCAACCTGGGATTAGTGGTTTGGTTAAATCTACAACTAAACGAGCACGAAGAAAAGCCTCCTGTGGGAGACCCGGCCCAGTTTCTTCCACTAAATCAACCAACCCAACGTGAGATAATATACGAGCAGTCCATGCATTTTCCAAGAAACGCCAAGGTAAATTATGGATACGTACCCATAGCGTAGCCAAACTAAAGTCTATAGTGGAAGGAACTTGATTGGCTGAACTAGCGCGAAAGGTAATAATCTTACCATCTATGACAGTAGTGTGTTGGCGAAGAAGAGCCGCACAATCACGCGGGTCTTGACACTCAAAGATAAAATACCCAGTGCGAAGAACTCGAATGGAGCCTCGAGTAATCCACTGAGTATTGACCACATTAGTAACCAAGCTCGTATTTGGAGGCACAAGATCAAAAAAACAGCCAACTACAGAATGACTCCACTCGATATTAGGCAGAGGAGGAAGAGTCGATGGCGGGTGGCTAACAAGGATACCCATGCGCTTGTGTATAGAACGAAGGTTCTGAGAAACTCATTCTTCGCAAATATATAGGTTGTGGAGGTTTAATAAAGTAACGTAGAAAAGCATACAGTGAAGGTATTGGAACTAAGCGAAGGTTATTATTTTCTTTGTTAATATTCAGTAACAAACAGTGGCAGAACAATTAAAAAGAAGTAGAAAACTAACAGTGAAAGGTGAAAGGAAATAAGCGAAGGAATTTGGTTGTTGTTTTTTTTTCCGCAAGAATTACAGTGGGAAGAAGTATTTAAACAAGAAGAACAAGGGGTGGTAAGGATGAATTTACCGGTGGAGATGATTTTACCGATTGAATTTGACGAAGCGGTTACCATGCGTCTGGCCAGCTGGCTGGAACTGTTGTGGTGTGAAGACCATAACATGCCAGGTGTGAATTGGTGAGAAAGTCCTCAGTGCAGAAGAACTCAGGTGACAAGTGGGGCTCACTTTAAGTGAGATAACTCTCTTTTCTTTGAGAGAGAATTTCGGATGAGAGAGAAAGACTTTTTTAGTTTCTTCTTAACTCATCAGTTCTGATTTTGGTGTACAAAAAATGCTTAGTTGCGTTTATAAGAAATGATAGGTATTTGTGCTCGATTATCCTTGGTAATTGGTGCATTCTAGCGATGTTTCTAAGGAAAAATCAAACCAATTCTAATGCATTACTAAAAAAAAAGATGAAAGGAAAATACATGCACGATAAGCATGAATAAAATCGTATCCAAATATCCAACGTAATAATCTAGCTATCATAAGTATGTTCGTAAATTTTAAAACAAAATGTAACAGAATTAGAGACGATACAAAATTCAAATTCATGAAAATGAAAACTTACCTGTAAAGGTCTCGTAGGTGCAGTTACATACATCCTGTGGCTTACGTAAGGAACGAACCTTGAAATTACCATTTTTGTTAAATCCATGCTTCTGTTTAGCTTTATCACTCTTTTCTCTCTCCACTTCTTCTACAAAATTAAATGCTTCTACTTTTGATCTCTTGTTTGTGATGAATTTACGTGATTTGGTTTAAGGGAGGAGAGAAAAGAAAGGATTATATGTGTGATTTTCTCTTATTAGTCATTCATGTTTGTTTGGTCATCAAATTGTACGAGCCACTTGGTGATATATGGGTAAAGTAAAAATTATTAATTGATTTTTCGAGAAAAAAAAAATATTGCATAATATAGATTGACATATGCACTTGTAATAATATATATATATATATATATATATATATATATATATATATATATATTATATATATATATATATATATATATATATATATGTCACACATTATAATATGATACTAGTTATTAGGCCCGGGCTATGTTGCGGGTAAGAAAAATTTCATTTATTAATATTGTACTTTGATATGATAGCACTAAATACAATTTGGTCTAGTTGTTAAAACTTTAGTACATGAACTTGAGGTTAGGGGATCAAAACCTATACTATGCAATTCGTAATTTTTTTTATTGTACATGGATTACATGAACTAAATTAAAACTCCTTAGGGAGAGCGTCACGTGGCACCGTTCGTGGTTTACGCACGCCGTTTAATATATTAGTATAGATTTTATTATTTACCTTTACAGATTATATTACCTCTATTCTTTTCTCAAACTACACAGTTAGACTAATATTATGTTTTTTTTTGGACTTTAAGTTTTTAGCTTTTCAGTTTTAGTTGAGTTTAATTAAGTTCATTTGATATAATAATAAATTCAATCCAAAAGAATCGAGTCTAACACAACGAAACTTTGACCATAATATCTTAAATGTATATTGAGATGCATTTAATATCATCTCATATTGACAATATTCAAATATCAATTAGTTAAATGCAACTTTCCTAGGTATACATATGTTTATTATAGATAGATAAATGGTGTTAAACAAAGTTTCATAGATATTTTGCATCCATAAAATTGATGGATTTCAAATAACGCCGCATGTCTAATACTAATGTTTTAGGCATTTTGCCACTATATACTCCCTCCGTCTTTTTTTATTTGCTACAAGCACTTTTTCACAAAGACCAAGGAGGGAGTGGGGACCATTGACATAAATGGAATTAACAAAAAAGCAAATAGGTAAATTGTGGGACCTATGTATTATATATGGAAACATTTACAAAATCAAGAAGGGAGTGATGACAAATTTGTAAATAAAGTGTGGGACCTATGTACTATATATGGAAATATTTGCAAATGTAGCAAATAAATTGAAACACCCCTAAATGGCAAAATGTAGCAAATAAAAAAAGACGGAGGGAGTATCTATTTGGAGATAAATGAACCTTGTTGATAAGTGTCAAATATGGCATAGTACTTCGTACTTTTACTGTGTTCTTTGGTTGTTCCTTTAGAGCACCTCCATTCATGGGGCACCCCATTTTTTCTCTCTCCTCACCTTATTTGTCCACCTCATTTTCCACTACCTCCCCATTTTACCTTACTCAAATTTGAAACACATACCTCCACTCATCTACCTCCCCATTTATCTTCTCTCTCTTATTTCCTATACCCACCACCTTTTCTCTCTCCTACTTTCCCATACCCCACCAATATTTTATCTATTGATTATATATTCCATATGTAACATGATTTCTTTGTAATTAAATAAAAAAATCGTAATTATCCTCATTAATTTCATAATTAATCAAATAATTGATACACTAATTAAATTCGGTAGTTGCTAATTACGCTATGTAAATTGGTAATCACGCTATTAAAACGATAAATCGTTAATTTATGCTCATCTTTTAATTAAGCTACTTAATTGAGATTTCTTACAACAATGGCTACACTTAATATTACAAACAATAATTCACTCATCATTGGTTGATTGGCGACAATTGTGCCAAATTGTTGAGCCAAGTCCTTTTGTAAGGAGTTGTGAACATCTCTATCCCACGCATCAGCTCTATTTTGCAAATATTGTTGCATCCCTATATCATTGTAGCGACCAGGTTGAACAGAGAATGTTTCAAGCCTATGGCTAGACGAAGTACTAGCAATCGAGGCATTTTCTTGCTCGAAGTGTGATGCGTCTTGATAATTTAGATATGTATCCCGTTCATCCTCGACAATCATATTGTGAAGAATGATACACGCCAGCATTATTTCCCACATTAAGTGTTCATCCCAAATGAGTGATGGCCTTTGTATTATTGCAAAGCGTGCTTGTAAAACCCCAAACGCACGTTCGACGTCTTTCCGAACTGATTCTTGACGTTTGGTGAACAACTCATCGACGGGAGATAGTGGGAGTCGAATTGCTGGCATGAACACTGCCCATTTAGGGTAGATCCCATCTGTTAGGTAATATCCCCTATTATAGGTATTACCATTCACATTAAATGTGACCTCAGGAGCTCTTCCTTGATAAAGATCATCAAACACCGGAGAGCATGCCAATACATTGATATCATTGCAAGTTCCCGGTGTTCAGAAAAATGCATGCCATATCCACAAGTCTCCGGAGGCCACGGCTTCTAGAATTACTGTTGCAGATTTGGACCTACCTTGATACAACCCTTTCCATGCTCGTGGGCAATTTTTCCATTGCCAATGCATGCAATCTATGCTGCCCATCATTCCAGGAAAACCCCGCCTTTCCCCGTCACGTAAGAGGCGTTGCAAGTCGGTTACCGTAGGCCTCCTTAAGTACTCGTTCGTAAAAACTTTTCGAATTCCTTGCACAAAGTGCACAAGGCACTCCTTTGCTGTTGATTCAGCAATTTTGATGTACTCGTCGACTGCGTCAGATGCTGATCCATATGCTAGACACCTCAATGCTGCTGTGCATTTCTGATGACTGGATGCACCTAGCTTCCCAGTTGCGTCTGGTAGTTGTTGAAAAAATTTGTCTTTCGCAGCTAGTGCGTTCATAATTCGAAAGAAAAGAGGACGACGCATACGAAATCTGCGTCGGAACATGTCTTCGGTATATAGAGGACGATCAACAAAGTAATCGTTCATTAACCTTTGATCTGCATCAGCACGGTCTCTTGGAATAATAATTTTTTTTTTTGGGAGATGTTCTTTGAGTGGCTTCTATGATTGGAGCGACAATTGTTTGAACAGCTTGTTGAATTACGTAGTCTTCTTGTTCTTCAAGATACGCGTTGTATAAAATCATGTTATTGACCATATCATCAAACTGGTCATCACTTGAACTTGAAGAATTGTAATCCAAGTTCATGTTTCCTTTTGTTGCAAGAGAGAAGAAGAATGAAGTGGTTTGAAGGAAGAAGAATGATATTTTTTGTAGAAAGAAGGATGGTGTTATGGTGTGATGTTATCATTCAACCAATTCATCTTTTATAGACATTTGATGTAAGAGTGCAATCTCTGAAGATAAGAAAGGACTACACAATCCCAAAAAAAAGATTTTCAAAAGATAAGATTGTAATCCACTTTTCAGAAGATAAGATTCTCAATAGATAAGATTGTAATCCACTTTTCAGAAGATAAGATTCTCAATAGTAAAAATTATTAAAACAATACAAACTAGGATAGTAAATACTAGAATTACGAAAGAATTAAGGATACTAAATAAAACAACCTTATAACTAAACTACTTCATAAACTCTTCTCTCAGTTCTCATAGTATTCGAACTCAACCGCATCAAGAGATGGTTTGGTCATCAACAATTGATACATCTTGAACCTCATTTTCTTTTCATCTCGCTGCTTTTGGTAATCCATCATTTCTTCTATATTTTTCCTTATTGTAATTCGTTCACCTTGCATTTCACTTAAGGTGTTGTTGAAATCATCTAAACTTGTAGCTACTCCTTTCATCTTTCTTTGTGCCTTAGCCTTCTTCTGACCATCCGGGCGAACTGATACAACTTCATCACTTGACCTTTTTGAACTTGATTGACTCACAACAGTTGAATCATATCCGGGTTGCCATCTTGAAAGGTGTCTCATTCCCATCCAACAATGGTACAATTTGAAAGCTTTATTATTTTGTTTTTGTTTGTATAGTTCATGAGCTTTAGCCTCTACATCCGTAATAGCCATTCCACTTGATTTCATTCGCTCGGCTTCACCGAGTTGCGATACCCACAAAGTCACGAGTCGGTTGATGGTTCTCCAGTGCGCTTTAATTGACTTCATGGTCCTTGGGTGGATGAGTGATGGTTTTTTTACCACTTCAGCATCGTAGATGCGCTTGATTTCTATCCAAAGCTTTGCCTTTGACTGATCTGTTCCCACTAATGGATCACCACCACAATTAAGGTATCCGGAGACCAATGCTATATCCTCATCATGTCCCCACCTTTCTTTTAGTATCTTATTTTTACCTTTTCCACCTTGGTCCGCTTCATCTTCATCATCATCATCATAAGCATCATCATCGTCTCCGAGTTGTTGAGTTTGGTAATAATCTCCAATCGGTATTCGGTTATTGCTCCCGTCTCCCCCTGGAGTTGTAGGATTTTGATCCATATATTGAGACATTGGAGATGAGAGATTCACCGGAGTATGGGGCGGGGTTTCGAAATTAGAAGGTTGTTGATTTTGGAGTACAAATGCTTGGAATAAGGCTTGGATTTGAGGGTTATTGAGCATATTTGGATCAAAAGCAATATTAGTATTTTGACGATTTGGGTTTTGTTCGAAATTTCGATGGAAATTTGGATTTTGTGGGGAATTTGAATTTTGTTGGAAATTTGGATTACTTTGGAAATTAGAATTTTGTGGGGAGTTAGATTTTGTGGGAAATTTGGATTTTGTGGGTGGTTGAGATTAAATTGATAATTTGGGGTTCTTTGAGGCCTATTTCCATAATTAGAATTATTAGGATTCATAATTATGGATAATTTGTTTGGAAGTATTTAAAGAGTAGAGGAATAAAATATATATTAAGATGAGAAAAATTAGAGAAATTAAAGATTGGAAAAGGTAGAGAAATTTGAATGTATCTAAAATATGGCAAAATTGGTCTCTATTTATAGACAATTAAAAAATATGAACATTGGTATAATTTTTTATTTTTTTTTAATTAGCAGATTTTTTTTAAAATGGCAAAATTATGCAACGGCTATTTTAAAAAATAACCGTTGCTTTTAAAGGAGAAGGTGACATTTGTCAGCTTCTGATTGGGCCTAAAGAGGCGCGCGTCAGACTGGCCCACGCCAGCTCAGCCTTTCTTTTTTTCTCCCTCTGCCGCGCGTCAGAATTGATGTGCTGCTGAAATTTTTTTTCTCTCTCTCACCCGCCATGTGTAAGCTTCCCATTTGCTCTTCACTTGGGCACCTCCCCTAAAACTTGAGCATCCTCATTAAATGGGGAACCAACCCCACTCATGGGGAGCCCCATTTGAGGAGAGAGAGTCTATATGGGGAGGGTAATTTATGCCATTGGAGGTTAGTGATTTTATGATTTTACCTTTATTTTTGGTATTTCATGATTTATTATCTTTTGTGTATTTTTGTATGTCCTGAGTCATTTTGAGTGAGAGAGAAATGATCTTAAAACAAAGTAGTTGATGTTCTTAACGCGTGTTCCGTGAAGAATTTTCCATCTGATATTGAAATCACACTACTACAAAAAAGGCCTAGGAAACCGGTTGAAAATGGCCTAGGAAACCGGACTATAACACATCTCCATCTCACATGTGTCCTAGGTTAAGAGACCGGTTATAATGCCTGGTTTCTTTGTTTATTTAGGAGACCAGTTGATAGGTAAAACTAGTCTCTTAAATAAGTGTACATATACTGTTAAAAGACGTTAGGAGACCAGTTAACATTTATAACCAGTCTCCTTACCTTACCCTTTGAAACCAGTTATTAACCACAACCGGTTTCTTAGGTATATTACATGTTTTTTTAATTAAAATGTTACAATATACATACATTATCTGCTCATATATTTACGGTTCTGTGTATATACGCCTTTAAAAAAAAAGATCTATAAATAACCTCAACAATAATAATATTATAAAACAAAAATTCCTGCTTGCTTTATTAATAATGTAAAAAATATTTTCTACATTTAATTTACATACAAAATCAATTTCACTAGTTAAAGCATCAATATATTCCAATAATTAATGTCTTAAAAAAAAAATTTCTATAATTCAATGATATCTATGAAAATTAAAATTCTAATCTAGAGCAAATAATATGTACGATTGAAACTTGACCATCGTCTTCAATCTCCATCGTCTCGTGTTTGATTATTTAAATATTTCACCCACGTATTTCTTAGCTCGTCAATCATCTCTTGCGAATAAGTGTTAGGAATCCCAAAAAAGTACTACAAAATAATTACAAAGAATTATAATTAGAACTAGTATATCTATATTTTATAACTTTCATATATACAAAATCGGAAAGAAAAATCAAAGCAAGAATAATCGAATTTCTAAACCATAATCGAATTTCTAATGTCTAATTTTTATGACTCATCGTTAGATCATGAATACATAACTTTTATTGGAAAATCATTGATTAACCTTGTATTGTCAATAATTTTCCTTAAGGTGCAGAAGTTGGCTTTAGAAAATTACCATGACTTTGCGCTGGACTATGGTAGCAAAATCACCCAATGCATATATTTCACCAGTTCTACCTCAACTACTGTAAATAACTTGAAATACTACTGCACCAAACACCACTTGATGTCGACAATAACAAATACACTACTAGTTTCAGCAAAGTATCACTCAGCTCATGTCTATAATATGTTAAACAACTTTCTCTAGTCAAAACTTCAATACATATATTGCTGAATTATAAATAGAGCTTCAACATCATATCTTTTGATGAGAATACTGCTAATAATAAGGTCGAACAACTACAGGATGCCAATACATCGTTGAAACTGATTCCTATTTTCTTTTTCTGTGAGCAGGTCTACAGCCTAATCATGGATGAAACTCCGGTTAATCTCGGCATTTCACAAGAACTAATCTTATCTTTCTATAATTTTTCTGTAGTTTTGCATTACAGGGGTTGTGGGCCACGGATGATGCTAAAGGGAGCGAATTGGACCTAAGCAAACAACAGATGAATAAAAAGAGCCATATCTGACCATTCTAAAACATTTTAGTTCCATTTATTGTCATTCAAAATTCTGATGCACCGTAATTTTTTCTCAGGGCTGACCAGCTTCACAAGGCTTGAAATGTTGCAGAGAGCATGACTTAAGAAGCTCAGAAAGTGATCCATTCAGAAAGAGAGAATAAGATGATCTCCACAAATAGACATTAACATTTTTGTTCCAACCCGCGGTCAACTAATTGGACAGGTTCTCTGATATGTTTTTCATGACAAACAGTTTTGGATACAGTGACACACCATTCTACAGCAATCTTACTTCCATCTCTTGTTGAATACATTCTATTGATTACTTTACACAAGGATTAATTTTTGAAAATTCCATGCAGAGTATTAAGCCAAAAGCTGAAACCATAATTCTCACAAGTATAAAGAAAAAAATTAGAACATACTTTAACACTGCTCGCAATAGTATTAGGTCATGCTCTCTCTTCCAGACCCTTGCACCCTTTAAAGTTGGATAACACATGAGTATATCATCTGCAAACAGCGTATCATCTGGGCAACCTGTTGCAGATTTTACCTGTTTAATAGATAAATTTGATCGATGAAAGTTAATATGACTGACAAATGGGCACATAATGAAGCTGCAATACATGGCAGATTTAACTTAATTATAATTGAGAAATTTTTTGAGAAGGCTCTCTGTATTGCAGATTCAACAAAGCTTCCAGAAGCAGAATGTTCTTTCGGAATAGGAACTGCAATTAGTATACCAGTTCCTAGCTTGAGTTTTGTGTTGGCATCTGTAATTCAAAGGATATCCATCAGAAATGTAAATGACAAGAAAAATACACCTTAAGAATTCAAGGTAAAGGTAAGTAATTTGTCAGGCACCTATTAAGAGAGCAGCATCTTCTGGGGAGTCTATGCGACAAGAAGCCTAAAAAAACAAAGCATTAGAGGATAATATACTCTTATTTTACAAGAGGTTGCCCTATATACAGGACTAACATATTACAAGAGACATGAAAATGCATTACATGATAAACGTCCACTATTTAGAAATTAGAAGTACAAGTATATGAGCTACATAGAGCTAAATTAGGACTCTGTTCCATAATATCTGACCATTTTAAAACCTTCTAGTTCCATTTATTGTCATTCAAAATTCTGATGCACCGTAATTTTTTCGTCTAACATATATCAACACACCATAATTTGGCAGTTTTAAATATCAATGCATTAACTCACAACTTCTAAAAGCCTGTACATAACCTCGAACGACAGTCATATGAAAAGGAGAAGAGTATCATTATATGAAACAGGATTTGATAACCTAAACACTCTTAGACGAACAGAAGATTTCCCATTTGCTACTTGCTAGAAAATAATGGAATTATAGAAATGATGATAGTATAGCTTACAGCCACTTGTTTCAGTAAAGAAGGCAGGAAACTCATTAGTCCTATATCTAGCAACACACACTCCCTGAGTTTCCTGTGCCAAACAAATGGGATAAAATGAAGACCTTGAACTAATATAGGTTATGAAGGCAAGATAGAATTCTGGATCTTTCATAGGTTTATAGTACCAAATATTCGAATTCTCGAGCAATGGTTGAAAGACGACGAATCGAATTCAACCAGAAGCTGAATATCCTCATTTTTCAGCTCATCAATTAGAACAGCAATTGGGTATAGCGGTTCATCTACCATGGCCATTATGAATATGATTTATGCCTCACGAAGACTCACTTGTCAATGTGATACACTGTTCATATTCCACAAATTTAATGTTTTCTTACCATCCAATCAACAATAAAAACCATTTGATTAAACGAATTAACATGCATTTTGAGCATAGATCTAGGGTTCATAAAAATGTAAATAACAATGAAAAAAGTTTGATGTAAGATAAATAATTTTAGAAATCCTACATAAATATGTGTAATCTACATATTTCAAATCTTAGAACGTATGATAAAATTAACAAACCTGGAAAGATCCAGATATCCGGTATAGTCGAAAAAGGTGAAATCCTTTTCTTCTCTGCTCGTCGAATTCGAAGAACGTGAATTGATGGTGGAAGGAAAAATAAATATCTTGGGCTGCCATGGGTTTTGGAGTTGTAGGAGAAGAGGGAGGGGTGTTTGGGCTTTTGGCCGAAGGTTGAGGAGGAGATGCTTGGTGAGAACCCTGATTATAGCGAAAAGAATTGACGAATGAATCACAAATTGACGAATTAAACAATGTGAGAGTCCTGATTATGAATTTTACGAAAGCAAAGGTGGAATTGTGATGGAAGAATTTGGATTATGGGGACTGGTGGTTGTAGGGATGGTGTGCTATGGTTGTTCAAGAAGCTATGGAGAGGTTATGGCGAGGTTGTTTAAGAAGCGTTGTTTTGTTTTTTTTTTCTTTCTTTTGACAGGTATTAACCACGATTCATATTGATAGAATAATATTAGGAGAGGTAGTTTTTTTTTCTATTGTATTTGTTGCATAATTTTAAAAGTAAATAGATTTATATATGAAACTTATACTGTATTAGTATTAATTGAAAAGATATTAAATTTTAAAATTATCACTTTTAGGAAACCGGTTCAAGTTAGAAGTAGTTTCCTATATAGTCATAAGAAGAATATATACGTATAATAGTATATTACGTTGAAAAAAAATTGAATTAAAAAAATAAAATATTTCAAGGAAACCGGTTTTACTTGGAAGCAGTCTCCTATCTCACAACAACTTTTTTTATAAGTCAAATACTTAAACTTAAGAGACTGGTTTTAGATAATCAATGGTTTCCTACATTTAAGAAATGGGTTAGTAACCTCAACCGGTCTCCTATCAATAGTCTCTTTGGCCGTTTTTGTAGTAGTGTCACGCACATACACATGCAGGCTAAAAGAGTGACATGTGCAAATGTATGCATATATCTGAAGGTGCTTATCAGTCCAACCTAATCCATCATTGGACGTACTCTAATCTCACTAGTGAATATATGCCAACTTTTCAATTCTGAGGAAAATTTGGAAGCATTTTCCTAGTGTTCTCCTAGTAACACAATGTATATATAATTAATTATCTACATATGTACCCAGAGAACAATGTAGACAAACGACAAGCCAATATTTTTCTTAAAATTGAAAAAAAGACATACATTAACCACCTAAGTGAGATCAAATGTCCAAGAACGGTCCCAAACATGAAACTATTAAAGACTTACTCCTAAAGAATAAGTTCTGAACAGGGATCTAGGCATATGATGATGATTCATAATTCATATAACTTATACAGTTCATAGCTTAATAAATTGTTTCATCCAATTTCATATCAAGAAATATCAATACACATAAATTGAATCTACATATATACACAATAAAGGAAGATATAATGAATTGCCTTTATCATAAATACATATCAATATCAACTAATATGGAGATCGATCTCTATATATACACTATCTCCTAGTTGGTTTATCGCATCCAATATGCTAATATCTAAGACAGATAAAACCAAAAAAATTGTTGGCATATAGTAATCAAACTGCATACCAGTATATATAAAAAAATTGTTGAGTGATTTTTAGTGTGGGAATTTTTGGATTTTTAGTGAATTGTGTTTGGACTTTTAAAATCAATGATTTGGTGGTTAAGTTGAGTTGGGCTCCTCTAGTTCATTTTAAAATCTTCTATATTACGACTCAAAAAAATTTAAACTATTAAATAACTTTAAAAGTATGACTAAATAAAATATTTGATTATTTAAAAATATTAAATAATCCTTTTGTCTTTAAAATAGTTAACACTCTAAGAAATTAATTATTTAAATACTAAAATATATATAAATATACACTAACATATATTTATAAAATTCATATTATTATGGGGGATTACAGATGGTCGCTGGTCCGAGGTAGTGGCGCGCGGATACGTGAGAGGTGGTGGGTGGCGCACACGTGGGTGGCGCTCAAGTGGTTAGCGTGCAATGTAGGGCGGTTTTCCGCAACGAAGGGTTGCTGCGTTGAGAGGAACTCGCTGCTACGTGGTGCGGTGCTGCTACATGTCGATGTTGCGTGGTGCGGCAGGGATGGCGTGCAAAAGGGTGGTACTTAGGGATGGAAATGGATGGTGGATCATTCATCATTCTTTTAACCCGGTTTTATTAAGCGGGTGAAAACCCACATAAACGGATGAAAAGCGGGTGGCGAGTGACGGATGCAAGTGAGATTTTTTTCATCCGTCACTCGGCCTATCATCTGCGTAACACCCACCCATCATCCATGTTATCAATGATACATATTTTTTTACTTACTTTATTAAACGTTTTAGTTGAAAATTTTAATAATGTATCTTATGGCATATTTTTTTTGTAAAAATTGTTATATATCTCCTCACCCGTTGACCCAGCGGATGATGGATGGATGGATGCGGGTGATGACTTAGGTGGGTGGAACTGATGGATGTGGGTGACGGATGCGGGTGAAGCTCCAGCCGCACGCCCCGAACCCGATCCATTTCCATCTCTAGTGGCACTCAAGGTTGTGGTGCTGGCAGTCCGCTAGGTTAGGGCTTAGGTGGGATGCTCGCATATGTAGTAGAGAGGAGAAGGAGTGAGAGGAATTGAGGGTAGAAGGAACATGAATTCATGAGTGTCGTTTGTTTTAATGAAGGGATTAAAAAAAGGACGTGTTTGTGTGGTAAAGCACAGCCTTTTCATGGTTGCGGTTTTGGACCTGGCCGCAACCCTTCACGAAAGGACTGCAATTTTTAACACAATCGCAACCCTTTTTAAGCAGCAAATAAATTTTTCTAATAGTTTGAACAGAATCAGTAAACAAACTTTATTTACAGATTTGAATGTTCCTTAGAGTGCATGTTACTACATTCCTTAGAAAGGAACTACAACCTGAAGGAACAATCAAGATCAGTTCAGACTGATGAAACACAACTTTGTTCCTTGCAAAGGAAATAGGCTGTTGAGTTAAGGAACAACTAATGGAATATTTGTCAGATCTTTTCCAGACTGTTAAATTGCAAATCATACATGATCTTCGGGATTTCTTGTGGATCAATTCAGCTGGAGATAGTAACTATTAATTCAAACTAATATTATTGGTGGTTGAAGAAGATATAGAAAGGATAAATATTCCACAATAAATCCTATCAAAATTCCAACTACTGCCCCCACTTTTTTTAATTTGCTACATTATTGCTTTATTTGGGAATGAAGCCACTAACTTTGACCGATTATTTTGATCATCTTCTAAGTAAAAATATAGTCATGTGTGGTCTTATTAGACGATTTGTAAATTCATAATAACAAATTTTATAACTTTTAATTAAACGAAATAAGAGATATTGAGGGTTATATAATATCTTGAAAACCGCGCAACAATAATGTAGCAAATAAAAAATAGAGAGGGTATCAAGGAGTCATTTAGTACAATCATTCTAATACATACAGGCCAAAGAAATACTGTCAAGGGAGTCCGTTTTTCTTCCCTTCCAAACCCCTTAAGGGTTGGGCGTCATTTCCAATGATAGTGATACCAAGTTGCGAAGTAACAAGGGAAGAGCGTGAAAGGAAAAATAAATCTAAATTTGTTGTTCCCATTGAGTTCTTCGTTTCTTTTTCGTTATTTTACTGTGTAGTATGATTTCTTAATTTGTTATGCTCAATTAAATTGAAACCATGTAATGAAGTTTATGACACATAGTTGTTCCTAATTAAATTGCAATTATTATTTTCAAATTTAGATATAATCTGTACAATTCATGAATGATGATTTCTTATTAGTAGGTCATGAACTATTTATATGGAGCCGGATTTCTAATGCTAGTTGATGATGCTAAGTCTATAATTGCTTAGACAGTTCACCAAGTAGCAACTAATTAATTATAAGGGGGTCGTACCATAGAACTCTACAATTGTAGGAGTTCATAGTTTAAGTCAAATCATGTGGCATCAGTAGTTTTGGTTGTCTTTAGTCAGCGATGTCCCCCTATTTCTTAATGTTGTCTTTTTCTTAAGTTCTATGCTCATAGTATTGGGATTATTCAATGATTAGGGTTAGTTAAGATTGTCACCGAACTAGTTAAAAGCAAGGAAGATAGGGGCTTGAGTTCCTAAGGTCAATCTATTTGGAAATTTCAATCGTATGTGTCAAGGATTAAACTAATTTGCAACGTCTCTTAGATTGTTCCTATATTTGTTCTTTTTTTTGTGTTTTGGTTCCTATAGTCATCGACTTAATTTTAATTTTCTCCCTACCCTATCCTCCCATCTTTATGTTTTTTGTCTTTTAATTGTTTAAGTACGTGTTTTGGATCTTATTTTTAACTTGGAACAATCACATTCTTTTTAGGATCAACCCATATTCTACTAATACAAGCTAGTAGTTTTAGGGTATTAATTTGTGTACGCTTCGATAACACATCATTTGTTGAGTTATACTTGCAATTGGAATTTTTTTATTAGATTTGGAAAGTACATTTTTTGTCCTAGACATAAGTTACTATGACCCAAAAATCATGAATATCATGTAAAAGGAAATTTTAATAAAAGTATTTAAAGCTCACTTACTAATTTGTGGAGTTTCAACATAGCTACACTCAGCTCATTAAATTTTTGAGACAAACTCAAATCATTCATCAATCAGTCAATTAGGCCCATAACCACCCTTAACAGTTTAAATTTCCTTAATTTAGAGAAAATCATGCGGTTTTTACAATTATTTACTCATGTCAATAATCCTCATGAGTGCATATTGCAAGGGTGATCAAACTACAAATTATCATGAATCACAACAACAATATTGATAAAGAGGTGGATAACAATGGCCACCTGGGTAGCCACTCCTTTGACAAAACCCATCACAATCCGGTATATCCTCGCACTTTCCTTGACAAACTATTGCTTCTCCTGCTATCCAGAAATTAAATCAGAAATCAGTATCCAGTAACTAATGTGAATCCAACAATTAATCAATTATTATTAACAAAATATTAGAATAGATCCCAATATATCATGGGTGAATTAGAAGAAATACTTTATTCACTTTAAATTAGGGCCTGTTCTCTTTGGCATAAAACAGTTGAACTGAACTGAATTGAACTGAACTGAATTGAATTGAACTGAACTGAACTGAACTGAACTGAAATGGGTAGTGATATGTGAGAGTAAAAGTATTGTCAAGAGCTGAACTGAACTGAACTAAACTGATCTGAACTGATCTGAACTGAACTGAATTGAATTGAACTGAACTGAAAATAAGATGGGGAGAACAGGCCCTTAAGCAAATATAATTTAGTAAAAAACTATTTTAGGAATAATTATTTCAAATAAGTCAACCTTTGTGTGATCTTCCCATGTTCAGTCCAACTTTTGGTTACTCCTGATCAAGTACACTTTATACCAGAATTAACAAAAAATATGCATTTTTACTGTTTACCGGAAGAACTGGTAATAAATAAAGGTTCGTTGGAACTTGAAAGTTTGACTTTCATTAAATCAATTGACTCTCTCATAGACCCACCCACAACTAATGAGCCACCCAAATAACATAACCCACCTAAAAAGGGGTAAACCCCTGAAAAACAAAATCAAATTTATTTATCTCATCCTTTCTATTTCATCAATTCATCACGAACCCAAAATACAGTTGCTTTCTTTCTTCATTTTTGAAGTAAATTGTGTTATGGCATAATTGATTACATTATACATTATTTGCATAATGACATAAATTTTAGGGTTATGTTTTCTTATTTGTAAGGATTTGGAGGATTTTGATGTGTATATTGTTGCTCACATGTTTGATTTAGCTTAATTGTGATCTCCGGTGAAGAAACTAACTGCGGAGGTGGTGAAAGTTAGGGTGTTAGTGGTGCAAAAATCAATGGTGGAGGTTGTAGTGAAAGCACGAGTGGCGGAGGGGTAAGGACCAGCGACGACGTTGGAAATAATGGCGGTGGCAGTGAGGGTGGATGTGAGAGTGTGTGGGACCGGTAGAGGTAATGATGGAGATTACGGCAGTGGCAACGATGGTGGCGGTAAGAGTGGGGCCGGTGATAGTATTGGGTCACAATTGAGTCTCTTCCTTCTAGACATAATTTGTAGATGAAAAAAAAGAGAACTCTTCCCAATTTTTGGCCATCAAAATGGGAGTTAGAGAAGTAGGGAGGAACAGAGAATAAGGAGAAAAAGAATAAAGAGGAGAAAAGAGAGGAAATCAGATAAATGGAAAAAAAAAGTAATATATATATATATATATAAAGGCAACAATCAATAAACACGTCACCACTGAAATCAGCTACAACTTGTAGCTCTAGGTAAAATAGTAAAAATGCCTCTTTTGAGTAAATCATGGTACAAAGTGCACTTGACTAGGAATAATAAAAAATTAGACTTGAAATAGGAAGATCACGCAAAGATTAACTTATTTTAAAAAAAATTCCTTTCTTTTAATCTTAAGTTGTGCTCAACAAAAATTAATAAATTAAGTTCGTTGTTATTAGACAAAAAATAATTTTAATCAGAAAAAAATCAATTTTATTCAGTGAAATTATAAGCTTTAGTCATTAACATCACTAAACTACAAAAAAAGTTATATACATACGAGATCAATCAATATAATTAGCTTTAATGAGTTTCAATCTGTTTAATGGGTTTCAATCAATAAAATTAATTTTCAGTCAATGACGAAATTAAGGTGAAGTACATAGGACCAGAGTCCAAATAATATGAAAATTCTTAAAAAAAAAATGAACTTTGATCCCGAATTATTTAAAATGTTGAATTGTTTACTAATTTATTCAGTTTTACAATCACTATAGACAAAAGGGTGAAAATATCAAAAGATAAATTAAATAAAAGAAAAGCATTGCCTTTGCCTAAACCAAGCATTCCCTCTTAATTGAAAGTTATACCAAAAGTCCCACCTTTAGTCTTTTACTTTGAAGAGGTAATTTAAATCTTGAATTAGTCTTATTAGAAAAACCATAAATAAATAAATTGTAATATCGCAATAATACTTATGTATTTTTTGAGACGAATAGCCGCACTTATGTTTATTTAGGGGCTAAAATTATTTTTATATAGTTTGTATTAGTATTATATTTTCACCCCCTCATTATCCATCAAATTAACTAGATCTATATTCGGATTGTTGTCATGTGTTCAATGTTAAATACCTAAACAGCTAAACTAAAGTGAACATATGTTATATATCAATATCATCTCAATTTATATTTATATAATATGCAATAAAGTGAAAATAACTAATATGTTAAACACAACAAATAATTTTATTGAATAAGTAAGACCACGTTTTGATTTTTAATGTCAGCATGTATAAAACCTCTTTAAATATAGAGTTTCATCTAAATATTCAAAAGATATGGCTCGGATATTACTTAATTTTCAGGATAAAAACCAAAGAAAATAGAAGTGAAATTTTTAACAAAAAAATTGGTATCATAAATTCATAACACGTACCGGGTGATGATGTGAGAAGGCAAAAGACTGCTATCAGCAACAACAATGGCAATGCATTCACCAGAAACAAATAAACTACACGATTTGCAGCCATGGAGAGATTGTAAATTATATTTGTGAATTGTGATAATACAACTTCAACTTTCATTGGCAATTGAATTCCAGCAGTGGCGGAGCTAGTATGGGTCACGTGGGGTCACGTGACCCCTCAAATTAAAAAAAAAAAATTAAGAATTTTCCGTAAAAAAAAAAAAAATCGACAAAGTCAAACGTTCAGCACTGTTAAAGAGGTATGGGTTCTAGCGTATTCTTGTCTAGTTGTCTGTCATTTTGGCCCACTTGCAGATTTATTTTAATTTTATTAATGGAAGTGGGTCCCAACTCTCAATTTCCATCAGATTTTTAATTAAATCACTTTCTCTCTCCTTCCTTTCTCACCTCAGTAACTCACGGTGGTTGTCATCCAACTCAGAAAGAAACCCCAACCCCATGAAACCCAATCTCCCTCTTCTCTCTCTCGAGGCTCTGCATCACCATCACAAGCTTCTTGTTCCGGCGAGTTTTGAGAGGTGTTTCAGTCGAGTTTTGCGCGACTTTTCATGGCGGTTGTGAGCGTTTTCCGGCGCGTTCGGTGAATTCACGGTGGATTTCGGAAATTGACATAATCAACGCGCTTTTCCGGTCTATGTAAGTCTTAACATCTGACTAATTAAATTATAGAATTTTGAATTTTTTAGTTTAGAACTCAGAATTCAGATCTAGGGTTTGCAAATTGGGGGTTTTGAAGTTAGCTCCCTATCTTTGCAATTTGAATGTGGGAATTTTATTATTGTTGGTAGAAATTATATTATGTTCACGTGATGTGTCTGGTATTATTTGATTCAATATATGTTTGTTTTTGTTATTTTGTATGATAACTCATGTACAATTATCACTAAGCGAAACTTCTTTATTCATGTATTTTTCTGCAAAATGTACTCCATTAAAACAGTCTATTATCATTTATCAAAGGAAGTCAATGGCAATTAAGGAAGCATTCTTTTATGCTACAATGTTAGTAATTTAATAGTGTCAATTTTTAGTCTGTTTTGAACTCTTAGAAATGTTATTATTTGCTGAATGTCAATTTACTTCCTAGTAAAATAGACAACATATGAATCTTAAGCCATGCCATGTTTCTTATGTACTTGTATTATGGTAATTTGTTGATTGATTTTCATATAGTTAGTTTATATGTATCAATCTGTATTAAATAATGAATACAGGAAACGATGAGTGATACACCTAGATCAAAAAAATCAAAGGTAATGGGAAAACAACCCGATATTAGACAATATTTTTTTGCATTGTGAAATTTTTAATATTGAATATCTTTTGTCTTTTTATTGTGACCCCGCGATTTTGAAATCCTGGCTCCGCCACTGAATTCCAGTGGGTTGTATGTGTATGTATATACAAAAATTATTTAAAGAGACGGTCTAATTTTAATATATAATTAGACCTAGTCACTAAATGAATTAAACTAGTCACTGAAAGAAATTAACCTAATCACTATTGGATTAATTCTCTTTTTAATATTCGGCTTACCATGTCTAATTTTAATTTAAAAGTAGACGGTCTTTTACAAGACAAACTCATGTATATATGGGTGTCATAGGGGGTGTCTTATTGGATACCTTTCCTAATATATGTTTTATTATTTTACTTTTGTTAAATAATCTATGTTGATATTTTGATAGTAAGGCGTTAACTTTGTAGTTACAAAGTCACATGAAAGTAATGCTGCTTTTTTAGTATTTCATATATTTTTTTTTATATCTTTATCACTTTTCTATACACATCTTCTAATGCACATTTTTAAATATAAGTATCTTTTATTATATATTAGTAAATATTATAATGATTGAATATTAATAATGTACTAATTGAGACAAATCAAACAAGACCCCACATGAATATATTTTTCTTATATATTGAAAAAAATTGAGAAGATTCTCTCTAAGTATGAATAGTGTCAAGACTCTAAGTGAGAACGTTAAAAAACAGATGGAGTACTTTATAGTACGAGTTAGTTACAATTATCAAATATATCATTATTCATAAATTTCATAATTGATTTTATTAGCTTTTCGTAATATTTTGTCTAGTGCAAAATTAAAAAATTAACGTTATGGCTGATAAGTTGTTTTACAAAAAACTTTCAAGGAATTGAGGATGAAAATAACAATTTCAATGGAATTTGGGTAACAAAATATTATTACTTAATAAAAGCTTGTCTAGATGTTTTCATACTTACATACAATTAAAAGTCTTTATTCTGTTTTACTTTGAAACATTAAGCATTGAGCATGTAATGAATTAGTGGTTAAACTCTCACATTTCATTCCAAAGGTCATGTGTTTGAATTTTTTTAACTAAACTGTTAATATTTTTTATTGAGATTATAAACATGTGTATTAGAAGCTTGAGAAGAGTGACATGTGTCACTGTTCCTTTATTAGAAACGCCTTTTAATATATATACTAGTTATTAGGCCCGGACAATGCTCCGGTAAGAAAACAATTCATTTATTAATATAATATTTTATGATAATAACACTAAATACAACTTAGCCTAGTGGTTAGAACTTTATTATATATGTACTTGAGATCTCGGGATCAAACTTTATGCTATGCAATTTCTTAATCTTTTTTTATCATACATGGATTACATGAACTAAAACTCCCTAGGGAGAGCGCCACGTGGCACAGTTTCTTGTTTTCGCACACATTTTCATATATTTGTATAGATGTATAGATAGTAATAAACATAAATTAAATATTCTTAAATGTATGTGATAAGTTTGCATAAACAGCCAAAATTCGATTTTGGCAAAAAATTCTAGATAATCAATAGTAAAAAAAACAATAAAAGTTGGTCAAACCAGCAAATGGCCAACCTCCGCTTCTAAGTAGCTTTTTTGAAGTTGGGTAGGCTACGTAAAATTGGATTATCAAAAAATGTGTATACACTTAAAAGGTTTTTACAATAATCAGACTATATCTTACCTAATACTTCCTTTAATCTGCTTTACTTTAAACAGGGGCACTATGATTTAGTTGCAAGTAAATTGAAACAATTAAAAAGGATAAGTGTTGCAAGTAAATATGAATAGAAAAGTATATAATAAGACAAACATAACTATCCTAATTCGATGTAGTTTTAATCTATAAGTTGATGAGGTGGCACTGACAATAGGATTTTGGTCGTGTAGGCGTTTTTTATTGTATCTCACTGTAAATATTTTTGTTTGAAAATATTTTGAAATAAAAAAGTCGTCAACAAGTCTATAAAGGAAAACTCATTAACCTAATTAGATATTAGGAACCCACAAAGACAACTTAGGAATCCATTTAATGTAGATTTCACACGTCACGACTTCATAATTAGTCAATGAACCAAATATTGAGTTCCGAGATGAGAGTATGAATATATATGAACAGGATTCAAATTCGCTCATTGTGGCCTTTACTTAGTACGATTCATGTCAAGTTTTATGCAATTAAGCATCACACAATATATTCATGTGATCTACAAATTGATTTACTTTGGCTCATTAAACATAAAAAACTAATTCTTGGTGATATGTTATTTATGTAATTAAATTTCAGAGAACCTAATCCAATAGTCCAAATTATTTGAATTTAGCAAAAGAACATTTGCTTATATCTTGATTAGCAAAAAATAAGTATGTGAGATAATGAAAGCATTAAACATGTTGCATGCATATGGATAGTAATGAATTATAAAATAGATATATTAGAAATTAGAGAAGAATATACAAGAAGACATGAATTCTTTGAGGATATAAATCATGTAATAAAGTAGATGGCTAGTATAATAAGATTAATTGAAATTGATCCTAAAAATTATACCTTTCTCATCTTGGTCTTGTATAATGATTTGCAAGAGGAGGAATCTTGAAGCTTGAATGGAGATTGAATTAACATGTTTAATTTGATTATGTGTTTGCAGTGTTTTCGTAGTTGGAAGCATACATCAAAATGTGTTATGGAAGCGTATCGAAGTATATTAAATCATTGAAGTATCATGGTAAAACGTTCGTAGAACACGAGGTCTATCTATAGGAAAACAAATTCGGGAATCGGGTGTAAGAGATAACACGAGGGTTGCACTCGGCAACATGGAGCCAATACACATCGTGCACGAGCCCTGCGCCAGGATTCCTCTGTCATCGCAAGTGCTTATAAGTTTCAATATATATATTTCACTAATTGGCTCGATGTTGCGCATGTGCAATCTGGTGCGTATGGCGTATCCGGTTGCACGTCGCGCAACCATTGATCTGACTGGATTTTGTTTGTTAAAAGATTAATTCCTTTTTGTCTTCCACTAAATAATATCTTTTTGATTCGGAAATTAGTTATTTTACATAATAAAATCGAATATTCATGATTATTTTTTGATTTAGGAAATATAATTAATTATCTAGAATAATTAATTATCAAGAGTAACTAATAGGTTGTTTTGAAAATGCACTTTAAAGTCATGCATGCAACTAATTATCCTGAATAATTAATTGAGCTTTTAAATGTTAAAATTGGGCTTGAAATTAATAAATAGATTTCATGTTCTAAAAACGATTTTTAGCTTAACTTGTTGGATTGCTCGTTATTTGGATTGGCCGAATAGGACAAAGATGTATTTCATTATTAGTTAGTAAAATGAAAAGACATTATTATGCATCTACATTTCGTATTTGTTAAGATTAATAAACTTCACCTTCTATAATATACAGATCAAATTGTCACGTAACTTTTTGAATTCGAAACAAAATTTTCACCAAATCGAGTCAGAGTCACATCAAGCTCAAATTCAATCTATCATCCCGATGAGCCCATATGTATTAAACTGAATCAATTATACCCAACTTGAAAATCACCCTAAGAAAACCCGATCCTTTTGCCTGTTTTCAAACACTTAACTTTCCTTTGTTCCAACAACCCAAATTAAGAAAATTGCAGCCTGAAGAAAAGCTACGGTTTGTGCAGACAATCAATATAGAATTAAATACTTTGCTGAGTTAGGGCTCCAAGTGTCACGCTATAGAAACCTTGAATCTCTCATTTTTTTCCGTTAACAAGAAGCCCTCATGCAAATTCTCTCAACTGTAAAAATTGGTTTGTCTATAGTGAATTGTTGCTACAGCTCAAACACCATTTATGGTCACTTTAATACACTCAACTGTCCCTCCACCGTTCATTTCACCTATAAAATGAACAAGAGCCCAAGTTCATCACACTTCAAACCCCATTGAGAAATATAGAGAGAAAAAGAGAGAGATGGCAATTAGGGCAAATTGTTTTTTGTTTCTTGTATTAACCCTAGTGGTAATTTTGCATGCCAAAGCAAGAGAATTACCAAAACCCAAAAACCTAGAAAACCAAAAAAAGGATGTAGTAGTAGTAGCAGCTCCTGAAAAATCTACCAACGTTGTTGTTACAAATACCAATAACCCTAATCCAGCTAAAGATGTAGCAAAGGGTAATAATGATGACAAACACTTCATCTCCTTTGCTGGAGTTGGAGCAGCTGGTGGTGTTGGTGGTGCTGCTGGTATTATCCCTATTGATTTCCAGGGACTTGGTCCCGGGATACCAACCTTCGGCGGACTTGGTGGTAGTGGTCTTGGAAGCGGTACTGGAGGTGGTGGTGGCATCGGCGGTGGAGCGGGTGGTGGGGGTGGCTGTACTCCTGGTAGTAGTAGTACTGGAGGGCTTGTTCCTATTCCTTGATAAATTGATGGTCAATTAATTGGAGTACTAGTAATTTTTTTCTTTGGCTTTGTGTTTCTAGATTTTTAGTCCAATTAAGTGTTTTTCATTCGTTGTTGGGGGTTATGTCACATGTGGATGTCAACCGTGGAAGTTGTTTGTTAAGTGTTGAACTGGATTTTGGTTGTAGGGTTTTATTGTGTACGTTAATTTCTATGTTATGTTATGTTATGCATGCATGTACTTTCCGTACCTCTTTCTACTATGAAGCTTTGATCGTGTTTCATTATTGTTTATATCGATCTGTTTGTTTTCTGTTTTTCGTATGTAGAGAATTACAAAAGCAAATGATGTAATCAAGTAAACGAGATTTGATATCACCTTCTAAGCACCGCACCACCTTGTAATACTTTAACCAAGTAAATTAACTAGTTGACATACATAATTATTATCTCCACTTATGATGCTTGTTTTAGCTTGCATGTACAAATTTAACTGGAAAAACTTCACCAGTTGGGTTTATTTCGTTTTTAGAAGATAATTAGCATTTTGGAATCAAAGTCGAAGAAAAAGGACGATTTGTATTCAGTTGAAGTATTTAAGGAGTTGTAGAAAACTTTAGATAATTTCATTGGAATAAAAATTTGTAAATCTGGATTGTTAAGTCCCAATAAAAGGACAACAAAAAAAGAAAAAGAATGAAAAAGAAGAAGCCACGTATAGACTATTAAACGAAATGGATTGATCAATAAACATCGTTACAACTATCTACAACACCCATAAATGGATTAATTTACCTTCTATAAGGGATCTTATTTTCAAGCCTAAGGTCCAAGTAATGCATTCTCGACAAAATTTCTTATTGGACTAAGTAGTTGTTTGTGTATAAGTGTGGAGAATGATTGTATTAACTTAATTAGGTTAATATATATATATATATATATATACCTAATACGAATAGATTTTCTTTGTATCTTAATACAATATTACATTAATACACCCCCTCAATCTTTACGGGGTGAAATAACGAATAGATTGGAACGATGTTTAGTAAACAAACCAGTAGATGGACATTTACTAAAAATATCAGCAACATGCAATTTAGTACAAACATAATGAACCATAAGACCTCCCTTAACAACCATTTCACGAACAAAACAGTAATCAACATCAATATGTTTCTTTTATCATGATGAACTAGATTAGCAGTGAGATAAGTAGCAGAAACATTATAACAATACAATATTACAGGTCGTCGAAGAAAATAACCAAGATCAACAAGAAGTTGCCTGAGCCAAATAGTTTATGCAGCAGTTTAAGCAACTGCAAGATATTCAGCTTCAGTGGAGGATTTAGATATGGTAGGTTGCTTTTTCGAGCGCCAGAAAATCAAGTTCTTTCTAAGAAAAATAACATGACTAGTAGTAGAACGACGAGTCTCATTACAATAACCCACCCAATCTGCATTGGAGTATGCAATAACAATAGTGGGAGAATTGCTGCTATGTAACAAAAGACCAAAGTCCAAAGTGCGTTGCAGATATCTGAAAATTCTTTTTTTTAGCATGAAGATGAGTAGTACGAGGAGCATGCATAAACTAAGGAACCATATATATTAATAGCATAAGCAATATCTCGACGAGTCATAGTTAAGTATTGCAAAGCACCAACCATACTACGATAATCTGTAAGATCATCAAGAAGTTCTCCGTTAAGAAGAGACAATGTAACTCTAGAAACAACAAGCATGCGAACTGGTTTAACAATATGGAGATGAAATTTACGGAGTAAATAGAAACATACTTATTTTGAGACAAAAATAAACCAAATGGAGTACGTACAACCTAAACACCTAAGAGATAATGAAGACCTCCTAAATCCTTCATAGCAACCTGAGAAGAAAGGACAGAGATAAATTTGTGGACAAGAGTAGAGCCACTACTAGTAAGAACAATGTGATCAACATATAAAAGAAGTATAATAAGATGGCCACATAATTTGAGAGTGACCATGGAAGTGTCACAACTGCTGCACTTGAAACCAATAGATGGTAAGAAGTTGCTGAACCGAGAGAACCAAGCCCGAGGAGCTTGTTTTAAACCAGAAATGGACTTACGCAGACGACAAATATGTGTGGGTTTAGATGGGTGAACAGAATCTGGTGGTTAACGCATATAAACCTCTTCATGAACAAAACCATGAAGAAAAGCATTTTTGAGCTTTAATTGACGAATAGGCCATTTAAAAGAAACATTAATAGTAAGAACTAAGCGAATAGTAGTATGGTTAACAATAGGACTAAAGGTTTCAAAGTAATCAATACCTGCATGCTGGTAATTTCCAAAAACGACAAGCCTGGTTTTGAACCGCTCCACAGAACCATCAGAATTGTATTTAATCCGATACACCCATTTACAACCAAGTAAATTCTTATCATAGTTGCGAGGTACCAATTTCCATGTATCATTTTTAATCAAAGCCATATATTCACCTAACATATCTTGACGCCAACGTGAGTCTTTAGAAGCTTGCTTAAAGTTAGTGGGTTCGGACTCATTGACATCAGTTTTTAAATTCATTAGAATGTGGAGCTTTGAAACAACATCTTTAAACCTAGTGACCGTAGGATGTTAATTTAAGACAATTGGAGGAGTACAAGACACTATGGAAGATGGGGACACGTAAGGGAACTGTGAGAGGACAAAACACAAGAGGATGGAGGAGTGGAGACAAGAGAAAAAGAGTGGGATGAATTTAGAGTGGGCAACACAGTAGAAATGGTCGGCCCAGCATGGAGAGAACAGGTCCCAAGGGACGCTGATCCATTAGCGTGTGAAGGAGAGAGGCCAAGGGACTCTGGTGGGCCAGCGTGCGTGTTAGCAAGCCCAAGTGAAGCTAGAGTCAGTCTAGCGGATGCTAGACTACCAGCGAGCTGGGCAGTGGCCTCAAAGGGAGACATGTCAGGCCCAGCGGGATGATCAACAAGGCTAAGGGAAGGGGGTTTGGGCCAGCAAGAGCTTCAACAGCGAAGCTCGGTTTTGTGGGGGATTGAGTCGTGTACAGGCCACGCAATGCAATAGAATTAAAGAGATAGAGAGACACACACAAGATGTTGGTAGGACGCTAATTAACAATCAAGACCGAGTTGAGACGTATAAGACATAGAAGATTGAGAACCAACAAGACTCTGATAGGAGAATTTATGTTCATGAAACGGAGATGACTTTATTGGTGACGGGATCAAGACATCGATAACCTTTATAATCCACGTCAATGTAATACCCCTCATGATTGCTTTAAAGGGATTTAGCAGGCTACTCATTCCAACAATATGCATCTTTCTTTTAGGGAGCTTATTTCCTTAGTTACTCCACCGTTAAGCGTGCTTGGCTGGGAGTAGTCTTGGGATGGGTGACCTCCTGGGAAGTTTCTCAGGGTGCGCATGAGTGACGACAAAATGCGCCGGAAGAACTTGTGTTGGCTATTGAGGACAGTTGTTGGCCCTTGATGCGCATTGGTGACAATATACTCGACTCCGTATGGGTCGGGGTGTTACAAATCGGCTTAGCCAA